>NW_011889003.1:840235-847174 GCF_000151845.1 Pteropus vampyrus | reverse complement strand
TTTTCCTTCTTTAAAGGTTAAACAGGGGTGCTTAATCTGGGTTTCCCCAGACTCCCAAGGCATTCGTGGATAGAATTCAAGAGTCTGTGAACTTAGCATTTTCTTCACCATAGTATAGGAAGCAAACCACAGTAGCAACAGCAAGACAAATAACTGTCACTAATAGAAATCAAGGACATTTCCATATCGAATTGCAACTGTTGCACACATCTTGAAATTTCATTTTTGCTCATCAGAACTGCAATATTACTTCATATTATTAGAAGTATTACTTCATATTATTAGAAATATTATTAGACCCACACTAGATCTTGTTATCAAATGTGTTCATAAAAGAATATTGCTAAATTCCAATTTTTAAATATCTTGATAACTGTATATTAATATAATGGTTTCCTTTGTGATCTCACATATTTCATTTTGTGAACTTAAAAACATTCTGAGAAGGAGCTCATAGAGGGGTGTCATTAAACTGTAAAAGGCCCATGGCTGATTCTGGAACCTTTATCATATCCCCCAGTCTGTTTTTAGTCAGTTTGAGTCATGCCCTGTATTTGTTTGATGTATATCTGTTATCTTTAGCAACATAGCACTTAAAACCAAAAAGGCCTAAGCACTTGTGCTTCAGGGGTGGAACGAAGGATTTCCTAAGAAGCTGCACTCCTTTGGACAGCCAGGCTTGGTTGGGAGTGGGGTTGAAGAACACTAAGGAAGAACATTTATGACCTTTGCCCTTCTTCTAGGAGATCTCAACACTCAGGAGATTGCAAGTAAAAATGCCATGCCACTTGCTAGACAGAGGGTCCATTAACCAGAGCTTACTCTGGTTACTTGCCCCTGCAGGTTTGTGTTATAATCTCCATATAGTCACGAAGAAGCTGGAAAATGTTGACTTTGAAAAGGAATACCCTTTTTTCATACCCAAGACAGTAGCCAAGATTCCCAGGATTCTGAAGTCTGGACAGGTAAAAGTAACTGGGACTATCCAAAGAAAACAGAGGCTCATACTTTTAAGTAAGCTCTACCTTTATAATTATAGATGTACAGAGAACTATTCATGATAGATTAAGCCAAAAAAAAAAAAGCAGGTCATAAAATAGCATATTCTATTAAATAGAGAGAGGGGGAAATAGAGGGCAGGGCAGAGAAAAACAGTTTGAAAAAATATATATCAAAATGTTAACAGTGGTAAATTCTGGGTAGTGTGACTACAAATTTTCTTCATCTTTTTAGTCCTTTTTAAAATTTTTGATTATTGGTATATACTACTTTTTTTTTTTTAAAGCAATAAGGCTGTTTTCATTTCGTAAGAATCAAATGTTAAAAAACTAGATTTTACTGCTCATTGGAACCTTGCCAAGTCACTTAACCACTTAACTACTTCACCTGTTGGGGAAATAAAAAACAGAATGGAGAGTGGAAAAATTTAATTCTTTACCAAAAAAAAAAAAAAAAAAATCCTCATGTAAAGTGCGACAATTACCATGAACTTTATATAGTGGGTCAAATTAGGTCCTCCCTGTTCTTAGTAAACCAGGCAACAAGCAGATGCTGGATCAAGGTGAACTCCCTTCCTTCGTATTACACATTTCTTTCCACCCCAGAGCACTCAGAGTTCTTGTGGGGTGGGAGGTGGGGAGGACAAGGGGGATGTTTCTTCCAGATGTACATGCTTCCCACTTCTCCAAGTTAAAAAAAATTTTTTTTTACTTTAATTTTTCTTCTTCTTCTACTTTATCAGTTTTTCTAGTTCTCTTTCCTGGGACTTTCTCCGAGCTGTTTTAGATCCTTCTTTCTTTCTTTCTTTCTTTTTTAAGTATTCTTATAAAATGAATATTTTGAAAACTGTGACTGTCACTCCAGAGCTGAAATAAATACACGAACACAGTTTCAGTTATCTCTTGCAGCATAGTGAACCACCCCAAAACCCAGGGACACCCCTGAAGACAGAAGTGGGGAGAGGGGATTATCGGGTGAACTGAAGGCTGGAAATGCCACCTGAGTTGCTCTTCCTTTTATTGCTCATGATTCTGTGGGTCAGGAATTCAAGCAGAGTTCATCTCTGCTCCAGGCTGTGTCAGTTGGGCCTGCTTGGCCAAGGGTCCCAGGTGGCCCTGCATCTGGAGTCTCGGTCCTGGCTGTTTATTGAGGTGCCATGGTCTCCTCCACGTGGCCATTCTCCTTTCAAATGTCCTCTCATTATTCAGTAGTCAGCACCAGGAAGGATTCTATTGGTCAAAGCGAGTCCCAGGGCCAGCCCTGAAGCTAGGGTTGGGAAAACAGACTTTACCTCTTGAAGCGGAAATGGCAAAGTCACATTGGAAAAGATTATGTGGAATGAGAGGGGTTGTTGTGGCCATCTTGAGAAACAATCTACTTAACAAAGAGAGTTCAAGATTAAAAAAAAATTTTTTTTTGAATTAGCTTAAAAACCATGGTAATTAGTATAATGAAAATAACTGATAATATTCACCAGTCAGAGGGCATAATTTTTTTCCTAAGTCGACGCTTTCACTTTCTGAGCCAGCCCTCGCTTTCCCCTCATCTCCACTTTTTGTAGCATTAGGCCCAGAAGGTATGTGCAGCGTATTTGAAGGAATTCCTCGCTGTCACCCTTTGCCAATATTTCACCATGTGGCTGTTCCTTCTCAGTCTCTTTTTTCCTGTGCCTGTGGTTCCCACCCTCAGTTTTCTTATTTTTTGTTCTTTACTCTTCCTGGGGGATTTTATTCACCCCTCTAGCTTCAACTGTCACCTACATGCTAATGACTCCTAAATTTTAATCTCCATTCCAGATCTTTCTTTCCTGGACTCCAAATCTGAAATTCCAACTGCCTCCGGGTATTTCTATTTGGATGTCCCATAGGTAATCTCATCTTTAGGTGTCCTAAATCAAATTTGGCATTTTCTTCCTCTCCACAAAAACCTACTGCCTCCCTGTGGTCCCGTCCTTGGGCAGTGGGGTCTTGTTTTTGTCCTGTTTCACACAGTGAATCAGGCCAAAAACCCAGCAGTCCTCCTCCACATTTCCCTCTTCCTCGTGCCCACACGCAGTTCCCAAATCCGGCTGGTTCTGGGGGCCACGAGTCCATTCTTTCCATGTCTGCCACCATTTACATTCCTTAGTTTAGGGTAGCATCATCTTTGCTACCTACATTACTACAAAAGCCTTCTCACTGGTGTTAGACCCTCACCGCCTCTGGTCCATTCTCTACACTGGGCCAGAATGGGCTTTCTCTGCCATCACTCCTGGCTAAAACCTGTCAGGAAGTTTCCACTGTCCTCCAGATTAAAGTTCCACATCTCCATTCCTTAGCATGGCACACAAAGGCCCTTTATGCTCTGGGCTGCTTCCCTTAACACCCTGAGCTGCTCATCCTACCTCACAATTCTGTAATCCAGGCAGTTCAAAGCATCCGGAATCTCCAAAGTTCTCTCCACTCTCCACCTCCACCCCTCTGCTCCTCCAGCTTAGAAATCAACTCGGGGAAGCTTTCCCTGACCTCTACTTAGCTCCCCCCCACCCCCCACCCCAGGACACTCTGCGCAACCTCCTTTCCTAGCACTTATCATACTCTATAGTAATAATGTCTGGCTCACTTGTTTATTTCTCCCACTATACTGGAAGCTCCTTTAACAGGAGCTATGTCTTTTTTATGGTTTTCTTCAGTGTTCAGCCAGTGCTTGGCATATGGTAGGGCAAGGACTGAATAGTGATGATACTCATTAACTGGAAGGAGCAAAAAGAAGAAGATTCATGGGTATAATGTGTTTTAATATCCATAACTGAACTGAGGGAACTTTACATATAAGCCTCTACCCCCACTTCCTTCTTTATTCTGACCCAAGGAGAAACCAGCACCATCAGCAGGAAAGGTTGGCATCTGTCTGAGGCATTCCTTACTTCGACCAAGGACTTTCTTTTACTCATGCTCAAGATGACAGATTTCCATGCATGGCCCTGCAATGATACAAGCTAAGGGAAGGGTATGGAAGGAACCAGACTTCTGCCTAGGCGTTTGTTCACATTTTGTCTGTAATCCAAGTGGGTCTTCAGAGACAACTTCTAATTTTATTTTCTTCATTTAAAAAATCTTGAGTGCCTAATATGGAACTAACATTGGACCAGAAAGGTCATTATGACATGGCCACCATCTTGAAGGGGCTCAGATATGGGTGGAGCAGGGGCAGGATTTAGTATTGCAAAATACTTCTTGCACTAAGTTGTGATACATGCTCTGCTCTCATTGTCGAGGTGTGGACGAATTGCTATGGAAGCAGAAGAGAGTAATGAATTCATCTTAGACTTATCAAGGAAAGCTTCAACAGGGTGGCAAAGGAGATCTTATAGGATAAAAATGTAAGTTCTTCCCAAGCACTATGGCCTCCTTGTGCACTTTAAAGACAATCCAGATTTCATACATGGCCTCTGGCTCCTTCTGCTTCACTTTCTAACTCTGTCCCCTCCCACTTTCCCCAGCACCCTCTACGCCTTAGGCCACACTGCAGCACACAGGATAAGCTCCTTCCTAATGTAGGACTCTGCTATTGCTAATCCCTCTACTCAGGTGCAGTCTCCCTGGATTTGCTTATCCTCTCATTAGATTTTTAGCTTAAAAGTCTCCTCCTCAAAGCAAGCTTCTCTTCTCTTCTCACAGTCACATCACCCTATTACAATTCTATGCATTAGAGTTAATTTACTCACCTTCGTAAATAATAAATACATAAATAAATAAATAAATAAGGTGTGTGTGTGTGTGTGTGTGTGTGTGTGTGTGTGTTCACGCGCGTGTGTGGTTTCTAGTTGTCTTTGTCTTCCCATCCAAGCTTTTAGAGAGCAGGGACCTGGCCTGTCTTGTTTATTGCTGTTGTTCCAGTGCCTAGAACACATAGTAGGTGCTCAACAAATATTTGTTGAATGGAGTAGATAAATGAAAAACATGGTGTATTGAATGAGAACATGGCTTAGAGACATGAAAATGTACCATATATTTGAGAAACAGCAAGTCATTTGCTTTGGCTGTGGGCAAGGGTAGATCTGGATGGGAGATGAGATTAGGAGGGTGGAGCAGACTGCATAGCTCCGAATGAAATGGCCTTTTGTCTCCTAGGCAACAGGAGCAAAGGATCATTTCTAAGTAGGGAGTGTCACGATTGGACCATGACTTTCGAAAAGCCACTAAGGATGTAGTGTGGAGAGATTGGGTCCTGAAAACCAGCTAGGGTGGGGATGGAGGTTGAGTTGGGAGATTACAGATTGTTTAATCCAAGGGAGAGCTGATGTCAGACTGACTTAGAGCAACATTGGAGGGATAAAAATAGAAAGTGAAGAGAGACATTTCTGAAGCAAAACGGCTGGGACCTGGGGACCAATTGGATCCAGGGCTTTGAGGGAGAAGGTGAAGGGTAGATGATTAACAATGAGCCCATACAAGGAGCAGAACCAACGATCTTAGTTTTGGTTATGTTGAATCTGAGGTGCCTGGGGAACATCTTTCTCTGAATCTCTAGGAATTGTGCCACCACCACACTGTTCCTCCTACCCCTTTTCTCTTTTCTTTCCTGTTCTGAATCACTCCCACAAGCCATGAATGCTCCCTGCTTCTCAGTGTGCTGGGGCACCATGCCAGCAGCCCCACATTCCTGAGGAAGGGACAAGGTTCAGACCTGGAGAGCTGGCTGTGGCCACCCGTAGCGGGGGCAGGGGTGGGGGTGGGGGTGGGTGGCTCCCTGACAGGAAGGCAAGCTGACCTGCCGGCTGAGCACAGACAGGAGTTTCCTCTGCTGCAGCAGGTGCCCAGGGCCAGCTGCTCCAGCTCCTTAGGCTCAGATCAACAGGATGGGACAGCCCAGGCGGAAGGAAGCCTGCAGGGAGGGACACCCTGCCGACAGAAGGAGGGGGGCATTGGGGCGGAGGGGAGACAGGAAGAGCTGCCTGGGCTGCTGAGCTGGCTTCCCTCCAGCAGATTCAAGAGAGGCAGTGACAGGAGGCCATTCAGCCTCTTCCCCTCCCACCATAGGCGTCTCTAGTCCTGTCAATCATATCATTATTTTTACTACTGCTGGCTAGCTTGGGCCTTAGATATACCAGAAGAAACTATAAATTTGGCAGTTTCTAAAATAATTAGTTCCCTTTCTATGCTCATTCTGGGTTTATTGGGAAAGAAAGACGCTTACATTAGCCTTTCAGTTACACAGGGGAGGTGAGACAGCTCGCGGGAGAGGCAGTGATCTTTGCCACGCGTTCAGCCTGTCCAAAGGCGATAAAATCTCCGGTTTGCTGTAAGCCCGTTATCACTGCCCCACTCTCCAACCGCTGCTGTGAACGGCATCAAACGGCTAAAAGGAGGTAATTAAGGAGCCAAACCAGAGCCAAGCACTCCTAATCAGGAAGCCCCGCTCGCCTTGGACCAGCCCAGGGGTCAGAGGTGGGCGTCGTGGGGGAGTGGAGGGCGAGTGGTGCTTTGGAGGAGCGCTGTTTTTGACCTAGTGGACATCCCAGCAGCAACTCCACCTCCAGGCGTGGCGGAGAAAGCTCCAAGCTTGCCCCGGCGGGTCCCTGGCGACCCTGAGAGACTCCTCCCCACTTCATCCCCACGGTTTCCAGGCGGGGCGCTTCCGGAGGCCCGGGGTGGGGGTGGGGGACTACCTTTGAAACAGCTTGTACACTGCAACTTTAACTACACCGAGCTCAAAACTCGAATCTTCAACAGAGCGTCGGCCTCATAAAGGGTAGAACCTCGGGTCTACGGCTCCCCAACACCCTGCTGGTCCAATTTTCGGGCTTCCTGCAGTCCCCTACACCATTCTCTTGGCTGTCCGGGAGGAAGGATGGGCGGGGCGGGCAGGGGCGGGCACTGCTGACAGCGACTCAGATGGGGAGGGCGAGCCCGCGCCAATGGCTAGGGCGTGGGCAGGGGGCGCAGTAGCAGGTGTCGG
>NW_011889003.1:804359-838145 GCF_000151845.1 Pteropus vampyrus | reverse complement strand
GGCGCCCGCGGCCCCTCCCCCGGGCCGGCGGGAAGGCGGGGGCCCGAGAGCTCAGGAAGTAGGTGAAAGGTGACGGCGCGGCAATTCCCAGTTCACGTTTCCTGCGCGGCCCGGAGCAGCGGCTGATCACGCTTTGTTCACATGCCTCGCCCCCTCCTTCTTCCCGCCCCCGCTCTTGGTGGCCCAGCCAATCCGGGCCCGGGCCGCCGGGCCGGCTAGCCAATGGCGCGGGCAGGGATGCAGGGACGTGCGAGCGGCGAGGAATGTTCCCAGTGACTCACCCGTGATCCTCATTGAGGTTAGGGCGGCCCCATCCGTCTGTCCCCGCCAGCGAGGATCTCCCCCGCCGTCCGCCTCCGCCCCTTGTCTGCCGCCCGCGCCTCCGCCCGCGCTTCCCTTTCCTGCCTTCAGCCCCACTCCCTTTCCTGCCCTCCCCGTTTCTCTTCTCAGCTCACACTCCCTTCCCTTCTGCCTGTCTTCTTTTTCCTTGCTTTTCATTGGCATCTTGAGGCTTTTACACATACATGCGCTGTCCGTTGCAGCTTACATAAAGGCGCGCGCGATTATGCAATTGCATTGTTAGCGATATTTCAAGAGCAATGGCTCGTTTTCTAAGCATTTCAACATGAAGAGTTTACACATTTTTTAAAACAAGCGTCGAGGATAATACCTTGCAACGTAAAGAATGTTTTTCGCTACTTTTACACAATCTCTACTTTGATAAAAATAGGATCACATTTATAGAAAATGGAAGAGATGATGGGTAGTACAATTTTTTTAAGTGCAGCCTAAGGAACTTCTATATGAAACGTTAAACACTTGCTAGGGGGAACTGTACATACAAACACAAAGTATGTGCTGTTATTTTTGTTATCAAGTTCTTTTAAAAATTAAGATAATTTCCTTGACTTGCAGACTCTTTACGGTCAGGATTTTTGCAAATTCCGAGTAGAATATTAAATTTTCTGATTATCCATTTATCGGTATTGCATTAGCTGGGCATAGTTATAAATAGCAAACCAGTGTGTTAAATAGATCCACAGAAAGGGAACACAAACATGAAGTTGAAACTTAACTAAAATCAAGCTTTGGAGTTTTTAAATATATTTCACTATCTTTGCTAATCAAATTAAAAAAATTTTAGATTACAAATAACGTAATGTACTTATTTGAAAAGACTCTCAAGATTCCATATCCTATTAATTTTATCCCACAATGCAAAGTTACTTTTTAAAGTTCAGATCCATATCAACAGGCCAGAGTTCTGTCTACTATACTCCATTTTAAAGAAAGTTTTGGCCTTTTTTTTTTTTTAATGTTAGGAACTTCCCCCAAAAGACCTCATGCCAGACCTGTAGTATTGAAATAAGGTAATTTTTTCACAGCCTTCTCCTAGTTATTTTGTCTGACCCCAGACAGGTGGCAACTCTGGAAATAATATAAAATTTTTTCTTCCAAGCCAAATGCTTCTCTTTTTTGGATAACAAATGCATTGATACTTTCGGCATTGGTCCCCTTAATGATGATAAGGTGCTCTTCTCTGCCTCACAAGGATGTCAGTGTTCAAGCCTAAGTGTGGGAGGAAGAATGAGGAAGATTTTATTACCATTAACATCAGAGTAGGGGTGAGAGAAATTGTATTTTCAGATTTTAATCTGGAAGTTGTGTAAATAGTAAAAAAGAAAAAATTGCATTGCTCCGCATCTTGTTTGGATGACAAAAATACGCTTATATAACCAATCTTTTGTTTCTATAGGAGGAAAGAATGGAAATGATTTCTGAAAGATCAAAAGAGAGTATGTATTCTTGGAACAAAACTGCAGAGAAAAGTGATTTTGAAGCTGTAGAAGCACTTATGTCAATGAGCTGCAGTTGGAAGTCCGATTTTAAGAAATATATTGAAAACAGACCTGTTACTCCAGTATCTGACATGTCAGAGGAAGAGAATCTGCTTCCGGGTACACCTGATTTTCATACGATCCCAGCATTTGTAAGTATTGTTGTTTTTAATATGAATGTAAATGATATAATTTCTTATAATTTACATTATTAACTATAAATTTCTCACCCTGTTACCTGTATATTTCTCTTTGTAGTGTTTGACTCCACCTTATAGTCCTTCTGACTTTGAACCCTCTCAAGTGTCAAATATGATGGCACCAGCGCCATCTACTGGATACTTCAAATCATTCTCAGATGCTTCCAAGCCTCACTTTGCTGCAGCTATCAAAGAAGAAGATAAGAACCCAGTACCTGCCCCCAAATTCCCCAAGGCTCAGGCAACAAGTGTGATCCGTCATACAGCTGATGCTCAGCTGTGTAACCACCGATCTTGCCCAGTGAAAGCAGCCAGCATCCTCAGCTGTCAGGACAATTCTTTTCGAAGGAAAACCCACCTAAATGTTGAGGCTGCTAGAAAAAACATACCTTGTGCAGCTGTGTCACCAAACAGATCCAAATGTGAGAGAAACACAGTGGCAGACATTGACGAGAAAGCAAGTGCTGCTCTTTATGACTTTTCTGTGCCTTCCTCAGAGACAGTCATCTGTAGATCTCAGCCAGCTCCCACATCCCCACAACAAAAGTCGGTGTTGGTCTCTCCACCTGCAGTATCAGCAGGGGCAGTGCCATCTATGCCGGTCATCTGTCAGATGGTTCCCCTCCCTGCAAACAACCCTGTTGTGACAACAGTTGTTCCCAGCACTCCACCCAGTCAGCCACCAGCTGTCTGCCCACCTGTTGTGTTCATGGGCACTCAGGTGCCCAAAGGTGCCGTCATGTTTGTCGTACCCCAGCCGGTTGTCCAGAACCCAAAGCCTCCAGTGGTGAGCCCAAATGGCACCAGACTCTCTCCCATTGCTCCTGCTCCAGGGTTTTCCCCTTCAGCAGCAAAAGTCACTCCTCAGATTGACTCATCGAGGATAAGAAGTCACATCTGTAGCCACCCAGGATGTGGAAAGACGTACTTTAAAAGTTCTCATCTGAAGGCTCACATGAGAACGCATACAGGTACCAACAATATCTTATTTATATCTTAGAAATTCAGATGATTTTTTGGTAGTGATCACAAATATAAACCAGGCATAGTAAGGAAGAACTTGCCTTACTTGCTAGTTCAGTGGGTGATATTTACTTGTACTGGCTCCTCTAAAAGATTTCATCAAAGTATTTTGTTTTCATAAGGGGAAATTTTTATAAACATGACAGTAACAGTTAAAAATGGTGGTACATAGTATAGCGCTCACTTGACATTTTATTAATAGCTTTTATTTTAAAATATATATCAATAAATGTATAGCTTTTTAGATATGATTAAATATGTAACTTACAGGGTTTTAATAACTGTGTAGTCATGATAATCTGCATTTTTGTTTCAGGAGAAAAGCCTTTTAGCTGTAGTTGGAAAGGTTGTGAAAGGAGGTTTGCCCGTTCTGATGAACTGTCTAGACACCGACGAACCCACACAGGTGAGAAGAAATTCGCCTGTCCCATGTGTGACCGGCGGTTCATGAGAAGTGACCATTTGACCAAGCATGCCCGACGTCATCTGTCAGCCAAGAAGCTACCAAACTGGCAGATGGAAGTGAGCAAGCTGAACGACATTGCCCTACCTCCAACCACTGCTCCCACGCAGTGACAGATCGGAAGATGAAGAATCAGAACTAACTTTGGTCACAGCTGGGAGCCAGTGGTGATATAAGAATGCTTCCACTGCAAGCCTGTGGCCCTCCAGTGTGGGCTGAAAGCAGAAGCCCCACAGCTTGGGGAGAAGGCCCAGACTGAGTCAGATGATAAGTGCTTGGTCACAGGCAGTTCACAGAGTGGCAGGGTTCATTTCTTATCACATAAGAGAGATGCGAAAGCTTTTATTCCTTTAAATGTTTTTTGAAGGTTTCAGATGAAGTCAACACAGGTAGCACAGATTTTGAATTTGTGTGCACAATTTGTTACTTTTGTCATTTATACTTGAGACCAACTTTTCAATGTGATTCTTCTAAAGCACTGGTTTCAAGAGGATAGAGACTGGAAATCACCATTACGGTACAGAGATGGAGACATAAAATCGATTTTTTATTACAAATATTGTCATCTTTTCCTAGAGTTATCTTGTTTACTATTCCTAGTCTTTCCAGTCAACTTCGTGAATGTAGTTGTTAAAATATATCTAGATCTTTTACACTATTGCTGACATTTGGAATTGAGTAGCTGTATATTGCTAAAAGAGGCCCCAAAGACTTGGAATCCTCAATAATTTAATTGCTTTGAAGTGTAGCTACAATTTTTTTTGCATTTTTGTTTTGAAAGTTTAACAAATGACTATATCTAGGCATTTTATTATGCTTCGACCTTTAGTTTGCCTGCAGTTTCTTGTGTAGAGTTGAAAATTGTATTCCAATGTGTTTTCTGTAGACTAAGATATACTGCACTTTGTTTAGAAAAAAAATTCAAAAATAAAAGTATATATTGTAAGAAGGGATATCAAGAATTTTAGATAACTCCTTGAAAAAGATGGCTTATGTCGTCAGTAAAGTACCCTTATGTTATGAGGATATAATGTGCTTTATTGAATTAGAAAGTTAATGACTGTTATTCACAAGTGGACAAATATTGTCCTGTTAATTTATAGGAGTGCTTTTTTTGAGGGGATGTGGAACTAGGTGGGTAGAAAAATTACTAGAACATTCACTTTTGTTAACAGTATTTCTGTTATATTCTGTTGTATAGTGGATGATAAACACAGTGGTAAAACAAAAGTAAATTGTTTAAAATATATAGTGAAAAATGTCCCTATATCTTCCCATTTAACATTTTTCTCTATATTGGGTCTAGATTTTCGACATCAAAACTTGGACCCTTGGAAAGCAGAGTTTTCTTTTAATAAGAAATCCTTGTGATTTACAATTTGCACAATATTTCTTTTGTTGTACTTTATATCTTGTTTACAATAAAGAATTTCCTTTGGTATATATAATTGGTTGATTGCATTTGTTAAACCATTCTCTAACTTTGGTACTGTCAAAGGACTTAGTGTCTGAATTCCTCTAAAGCAAGGGTCTCCAGCCCCCGGGTAGCAGACCAGTACTGGTCCGTGGCCTGTTAGGAACCAGGCTACACAGCAGGAAGTGAGCAGCAGGCAGTGGGCGAAGCTTCATCTGTATTTGCAGCTGCTCCTCAGCACTAGCATCACCGCCTCAGCTCCTCCTCAGTCATCAGGCATTAGATTCTCACAGAAGCACTGGTCCCTGGTGCTAAAGAGGTTGGGGACGGCTGCTCTAAGGGCCCCATTCAAATTTAGAACTGTAGGAATGTATCTTTGATATATGAATCAGTTCAGAGTATACAAAATGAGGCCAGGTATCTGTTCATTGAGGTAATTCAAGAGCCTGCCCAGTCTAAGAAACCAATACGTTTTAATTTTTAAACATTCTTGTACATTTTGATGATTTGAGATTGAAATACAGCTCTGGCTCTCAGCAAAAACTTGTTAAGTGGCATTAAGTTAAAGGGAACACCAGTGATTGATTAATTACAAGCAATGAGGCTGCTGTGGCAAATTAAAAGAAGCCTGACCTATTGAAAAAATTGTTCACCTCTGGAACTTAGATTAGCTCAGACCATTAAGTGATAACCTTAAATGCGATAAACATATTGGTACTTAAGCTGCATAAAGTTAATCCACCTGTGAAGAGGAACACTTGCTAGTCATCAGTAGAGCTAGGAGCTGTAAATGCTGCTTGGTATATTAGGTATACTTTTGGAGATGAGTGTTTGCTCTCAGATTCTTGTCATGAGAATATCTTCCATGGTGCCAAGCTTCACTATTGACCTAGAGTCTGGGTCACTTTAACATTCGTGGTAAGGGGCACTGTACTTACTTGGCACCACTTCCAGCACAAGCATCTTTCCTTGGATACTTCATACCACCAAGTACAACACAACTGCCGGGGAGGGGCCTTGCCATTCTGCAGCTTCTGTGTTGGGATTCTGGACCATCCTAACTTGCCTAGTTCCTTACCATGGCAGATCTTCAGAAGTGGGGATGCTTAGTCCCTTGTAATGATGTGGCCAGTGAGAATGTGCCACTCATTGCTATGTTCTTCCCAGTCCTAGTTGGAATCTGAGACATCTTCTTAGAACTTGCAAATCAAATCATTTGAATAGCATATTATATTTGAGTTGAATGTATATTGCAGGCTCTGATCTTGATGCAAAGTTGACCCAAAACAAGTACGCTCGCAACATGTTATAATGTGGTATTAGTGTAGCTTTAGCATTTCAGTTTTGTCTACTTCTTGTCTGACATGTATTAAGTTGGACTATATGGAATTGCTGCTATTTAGCTGTTTTATTTCAACAGTTAATTCTTTTGGATTATTGTAGACTTAGGAAAAATTGGAAAAGTAGTTCCCATTTATAACATCTTATACAGCAATGGAACACGTATCAAAACTAAGAAATGAACCTTGGTACAATACTATTGATAAAGTATAGGACTTACTTGGGTTTCTTTTCACTAGTTTTTCTACTAATGTCTTTTTTCTATTACAGAACCTACTCCAGGATCTCAGATCGTGTTTAGTTGCCATATCTCCATAGTTTTCTGCAATCTATGGTCATTCCTGTCTTCTTTTGTCTCTTTAGGATAGTACTTGTCAGTTATTTTATAGACCATCCCTCAATTTGTGGTTGCCTGGTGTTTTTTCATGGTTAGATTGAGGTTGTATGTTATTTGGGAAGATAGCACAGAGCAATATTGTCCTCGGTGCATCATATCAAGTTCATATCAAGTACTACATGATGCCTATCTGTTGCTGGTGATGCTGACCTTGATCACTTGACTAAGTGATGCCTGCTGGAATTTTCCACTGTAAACTATTTTTCTCTTTATAATTATAAGCTACTTGAATGGAGATACTTTAAGAGAATGCAAATACCTGATTCTGCTTAAACTTTTGCTCACTCAATATCCTTAAATGGATCTTGCCTGGGGGAGTTATTACTGTGATGTGCTAGTGGTGATTTCTTATTTCCTAAATCACTTATTAATTAGATTCTGTAAGAAAAAGTTGCTTCTCCCCCATTTATGTATGTATTCAGTTATTTGTTTATGTCAATGTGGATTTATGAATATTTATGTCATTCTTTGAGTTATGATACAATACTATAGTTTGTGATTCAATTGTTCCAACTTTGACCCTTGTTAGCACCTTCAATATTCAACCATTTTTGCTTGTCAAACTGAAAACTGAACCAAGAGGAGGCCTGCAATTTTAAAGAGGGAGAATAATTAGGAAGTTGTTATACAACCTACGGACACAAAGTTGATGAAAAGCTCAAGACTGCCTTTCTGTTAATCCCATCACTCTCTGCTAGTGCTAGAAGGACCATTTACTACACCTTCCAAACTCTTAGAGTTTCGAGGCATTTGGGGTTTTTTTTAATTGCATTTTTAACAGGGCAGAGAAGAAATCTGATCGAGATGGACATATACAAGACTTACTAAAGCCCTTCATGTGATTCTAATTCCTCAGCTTGGAATGGCTGAGAAATGTTGCCTCAGCTCTTACCCCACCTTTTTCTTTGGAGGACATCCAGAACGAGACAGGGACATAAATGGGGACTTTTATCAAGGGCACTGGGCAGTGAGCAAGCCTTGGAGCTAGGAGAAATCTTGTGGGAGATGACATCAAAAGACATCTTTTGGGAAGCCTTTCTTCTAGAGCTCTCCCACTGATTTTGTTCTGGTGCCTTATCCCAGTCCTGGCATTTTTTCTGACCAACTTAAGACCAGCTTGAGAAATTACTTAGAGCTGATTCTCAAATAGAATTGCCTCTAATTTGCTACACAGGTATCTGTGCCATGGAAAAGGTGTCAGGGAGAGAGCACCGATCAAATTAAAAGGCCAGGTGCATTGGGATTCTCCAGAGGAAGAGAACCATTGAAGATATGTGCACTTGCACACACACACACACGCACACACACAGTGCTGCCCTCTCTTATCTGTGACTTCGCTTTCTGAGGTTTCAGTTACCTGTGGAAAACCACAGTCTGAAAATATTAAATTTCTCCAATCATCAACATCGTCTGCCATTGACATCGTTATGGCTCAATGATCCAGGAACACCTGAAACAGATAACCCTCCTTCACATATATTGTTGGAAGGTCAGTAGTGGCCTGATGTTACATAACAATGTCTACATCATTCACCTAACTTCATCTCATCACGTAGGCATTTTATTATCACATCACAAAGGAAAGAGCAAGTACAGTACAATAAGAAATTTGAGAGAGAGACTACATTCACATAATTTTATTACAGCATATAGTTATAATTGTTTCATTTTATTATTAGTTGCTGTTAATCTTTTACTGTGCCTAATTTATAAATTAAACTTTATTTGGTATCTGTAGGGTTTGGTACTATCTGCTGTTTCAGGCATCCATGGCAGGTCTTGGAACATAGCCTCCATAGATAAGGGGGGACTATTTTTTATATGTGTGTATATGTGTATGTACATATAAAGAGAGATTTATTATGAGGAGTGGGTTCATGCAATTATAGAGGCTGACAAGTCCCAAGATCTGTAGTGGGTAAGCTGGAAACTTAGGAAGACCAATGATATAGTTCCAGTCCAAATGCTGGCAGGCTCAAGATTCGGGAAGAGCTGATATTTCAGTTTTAGTCTGACGGCAGGAAAAATGTGGGTGTCCTAGCTTGAAGATAGTTGAGTAGTGCGAGTTTCTCCTTATTCGGCCTTTTTGTTTTAATTTAGGCATTCAACTGATTGGATGAGGCCCACCCACACCAGGGAGAACAATCTGCTCTACTCAGTTTACTGATTCAAACGTTAATCTCATCTGGAAACAGCCTCATAGACACACTCAGAATAATGTTTGACCAAATATCTGAGTACTTCATGGACCAGTCAGATTAACATATAAAATTAACCATCACACCTGGATTCTAGTTCTGGTTACATTGATAACTAGTTTATTCCTTGGGAAAGCTGCTTTGTCATTCTGGGTCTTAGCATCCACTTTTAAGAATGCGCTAAACACAGCTACCTTATTTAGCTCATAGAGCTACTGGCAAGCTCAAATAAGGTTACGTACACAAAAGCTCTTGAAAAGTACAAGACATTCTACATTTGTTGACACTGTTACAGCACCCATGTCTGGGGGCATATACACGGCAGTAAATGGATTAGAATACCCACCTAGAGTGGCCATATAATCTGAAAAATGGAAGTAATTTAGAGGTGGGGCCATTAGAGAATTTTGATACCTTGTGTTCCCACACTTCTGTCTACATATCTAATTATTTGGGCAACCTATTTACCGTAACTTGTTACAATGAGGCCAGTCTAATGGGAAAGAAAGCACAAAGCATAAAGCCATGACCATTTGCTGAGGATAGCTAAAGCATGGACACTCATCATTTGATTATAAAGTACAAATTTGTGCAGAGTTACCTTGAAACATCCAGCATATGAACTGACCGATAAGTTAACTAAGCTCCCTTTGTTCTCCTTGTCACAAGCCCCAGCTTGAGTGATTTCTCCATGCCTGATTTTAGTAAATTCATGATAAAGTGCCCAATACCAAACATGCTTTCAGGCTTGGGCTCAAAATTCTATACAAAGTTCTAGGAGTCAGAATCTCAGGGGAATGAGTGTCAGCATGAGTGACGAAAATATTTTGCCTCCCAGGAAATTATCAGGCCATGCCTGTGCCAGCTCTGCTCAGATAATGGGGCTTCCTTGTAGGGACACACAGAGAATTCCAAAGAGGCATAATTCTCTAACCTTTGGCTTGTTGTTGCAGCAGAAGGAATAAAACTAAATGAGGCCACATAAATGAGGTCCGTTGTTTTAAGCTTCCCTTGCCAGTTGGCATCCTAATCTTGACAAGACTTATAAATTCATGGCTTTCTGCTCAATGAATTCCAACAGTCCCAGATTGACCTTGATTGACCAACTTGGCAATGGGATGCTAAAAGTGGGAGAAATACCCCCAAATATAAGAAACTGATACCTGATCTTGCTTTGATTTTCATTTTTAATTCTAATTTTAAGAATTTCATTTTTAATTCTACGCTTAGCCAATGGTCAGTGGAGGCACAGCCTAGATTTAGACAAATTTGTATAGGATTCTTGGAAGAAAGAGAGAAGCGAAGAAATAACATGAAGTAACAAAGGGATGACCCAGTAAGACGACTTGGTGGAATCAGTTTTCCATTTCTCTAATTAGATTATCCAAACCATGATTATCAAGCCCCTTTTAGTTTGCACAGTATCATCGAAAAGATAAATACAAGCTTTGAGTGTTTATTACCACTGGACAAAGTAAAACAGTGACCTTGTGAAAGGAATCTTCTTCTGGGGTCATAGAGCGTCTGTGTTGCTATCAGCTCTAACCTGACTGTAATTTTGAGCAATTTAACTGTTTCATGGCTTTGTTTCATTATCTATAAAATGGGGATTGTAATGCTTATCTAATCTGCTTCCCAAGATAGATTTGAAAACTGAAAACACAAGCAAACAAATACTAAGTGGACTACTCCAATACCAGTGATGGGTACTGCATTTTCGCAACCCAGATCAATCATTAAGACAGAAGAGGCCCCTACAGGTGGGGCCAGCAACCTGATGTCAGTTAGAAATTGTCATGACGTGGTCCATGTTAGGAGTGAAGGTCAAATTCTAAATATTCACAAAAACGTCACAGTTCTGGAGGCTAGCAATTTAAGACTGAGGTGTTAGCAAGGTTGGTTTCACTTGGAGGCTTCTCGTATTGGCTTGTAGATGGTCATCCTCTCCCTGCGTCTTACTGAGCACGGTCCTAATCTCGTTTAAGAACACCAGTCATATAGGATCAGGGCCCCTTCAATGACCTCATTTTACCTTATTTAACTTTTTAAAGGCCCTATTTCCAAGTGCAATCACATTCTGAGGTACTGGGGATTAGGACTTCAACGCATGAAATTTGAAGGGACACGGTTCAGCCCATAATATTGGTCAGCATGTGTTAGTCTATATTGCTCTGTCTTAATACACTAACAGCAGTATTTTCTAAACTGGTCTTAAGTTCACATGTCTGTACAGTCATGCCTCAGTAACCACAGGGGCTTGGTTCAAGGACCCCTGCGATACCAAAATCCCCGAATGCTCAAGTCCATTATATGAACTGGTGTACTATTTGCATATAAGCTGTGCATATCTTCTTGTATACTTCAAATTATCTCTAGGTTACTTATAATGCCTATTACAATGTAAATGGCATGTAAATAGTTCTTATACTGTATTGTTTTGGGAATAATAAAAAAATAGCCTGTACTTGTTCAGTATAGACTCAAACATTGGAGGCCTAACTACACAGAGTACGTTAGTAACAATGTAAATTTTTTTTCCCCGAATATTTTTCATCTGAGGTTGGATGAGCCCGTAGATGGAGAAACCCAAGGATATTGAGGGTGACTCTCTCTCTCTGGTGAATTTTTTTTTTAAAGCTAAGTGTCCCCATCGCCTAGCCCATGCCCCACCACACCCAGTGCAGTGTGTCATTCTCAGCCATTAGGGAGACATTTTTCAATCGTGCACTCAGGTATTTCTTAGTCATGAAATACTCTTTATCCTCAACAAAGTTTTCCTTCATTAATACTTACAAGCATTATTTGTGACAATTCCTTTTTTTCTCTTAATTATCTCAAAAGATAAGCTCGTCCTGACTCAGAATACTCTCCCTGATCCCAATAATATCGTGAATGGAATAGGCATCATGATAGCCTTTTGGCACCCATCTTTAGATTTGTTCAGTTTGATTTTTCTAAGGGATCGTATATATTTTTCCCAAATCTAAACTTAGTTCAACCAGTAAAATTCAGTCAAAGCTGTAGTCAGCCTTGCTGGTTGGACATGTAACCTAGCCATGATGTCTTCTGCTACTTTTCATCACGTCCATTATATTCTCTGTCAGTGTGGTTCTAATAATGATTTTCAAACAGGAAGGGAGCCCTGGGTACTAAATCTGAATTCTCTTAGAAAAGAAAAGAAAAGAAAAGAGAAAAAGAAAGAAAAAGAAAGGGAGCCCGGGTCCCCATCCCTGCCGAGGTCATAATGCTGAACTGAGTTCATCAAATATTTCAAGCCCTCTGCTTTTCAGACACATGGTAGCATTGCACCCTCCCTTGTGGCTGGGTGGGGTTATGCATGTAGCCTGGGTCAATGGATTGTGAATGAAAACAACGGGTGTCACTTCCAGCCAGAGTATTTAGCTGCCTGTGTGAGGCAGGCCCTCCAGAGCTCTCTGTTATGGTGACGAGCAATATTCCAGCTAGTCCACCTTAGCTTAGAAATGAGTATGGCATGGAGCATGAGTAAGAGATAAACCTTTGAAGTTTTAAGATATTGTGACTTGCAGGGTTGTTTGTTGCTGAAGCGTAACCTTGACTTATAAATGTATACTGGCTGATACAATCCATTTTGTCCCATGAGGCCACTTTGCTGTGAGTGAATTATTCACCTCCCTCCAGGGACCTCTTCTGCATATCATGAGGCAGTGATGGGGGTGACTTTAGAAAGCAAAAGGACCTGTGACACTTCTTCCCCCATCACAATGGATGGCTTATATTTGCACGCCTAAGAGAAGCCAAGTCCCAGGCCACCGGAACCTGAACAAAGAAGCTCGGCTACAGGGCGGTTTTGTGGTGCTACTTTGTTTACCTACAGGGAGAAGCTCACTGCCTCAGCCCTCCCCGCTTCACATGCTGCCTTCACCCTGGTTGGGCTGGCGGAGACAAAGTAAAAGTTACCAATCACTGTCTCAATAGTTGCGATGATGCCGTCCTAGATAATCGTGACACCTTCCAGAGTTAATGCCTTAATTTTGAGATTCACAAGTACTTAATGGGGATAATCTACTTTTTTCACTTGCAAGGCGAGGAAGACTGGAGGGTGAAAACCTCTGGGAGGTGCTGAAGGAAGCAGGGAAGGGTGAGCAGCTGTCTCTCAGCATTTCCTGCTTCGCAGCTCTAAGGGGTAAGAAAGAAAAAGCACAGGGCTGACGACTGCTGCCTTATGCCTGGTTTTAATGGTGAGAATACCACAAATGCTAAATGGGTAAAATGCTGATCTCCTTCCCTAAATAGTTTAAGAAATCAGTGTGATATGTTGGCTTTCAAATCCTAGTTCCGTTTACTGGCTGTGTGATTTAGGGCAAATTTAGGATTAAGGATGAGGATGAAATGAAACATTCCTAAAACATTAGGAATGCCTGACACACAATGAGCACAACATGTGTTTACGACAATGATGATGTCTGCATTTCAAGTGCCCCAGCCACAAGGATCCTGTTTAGGTATAAGATTCACCTATTTTGGATCTCTGCTTTAGGGGACCAAAAAGGGGTTCAACCTTGAGAACTTTAAAAGCACAATTTTTGTAGTGACACGTGTGCTATTTCATCATAAAGACTCCAGAATCAGGCAAGACAGCTGTGTCTCTGTCCCATACTTTGAGCTAAAGCTGGAGTTATAGGCCGGCTTCTCCCTAGACCTGTTGCTTGAGTGAAGTGTTTAACCTTTCTTTCTGCATCTGAATGTTTTGAGGATTGTTTGGTGGTGTTTTAGGCTTTCTTCGGCAGCTATGTGGTCAATTCTTTTTAATGGGAATGAATGTGGCTGTGCTCAAATCACCCTGCATCTCTTGGCCAGTGCGTGCAGGCACCCTGGGTGGCCTCAGCAGTAGCCACCAGTCACTGTGGGAGAGACTGGGAGCAGGAACTTGGCCCTGGCTCTAGCTCCTGTGTTCTGGTTTGGCTAGCTTAACGCCGACTCTGCCCCATGGCCATGTTTGGGACAAGGTTAAAAGGGAGGGGCTACTTTAGGTCAGGCGGGTCCTAGGAGACTTGGCCCAACACCAGGCTACATGCCTGAGGGATCCCAGGCCAATCGGAAGATCAGAGCAAGACTTAAGACACCGGTTTCATTCTCTTCTGCTTGGAAAGTTGAAACAAACTATTGGGATCCTGGCTTCAAACCCTGGCTTCCCCGCTTATCTAATCTTGGGCGTATTGTTTAACTTCTCTGAGCCACATTTTTCTCATGTGTAGAATGGACATGATCATTAACACTAACCTCAAGCCAATTTGTTTTAAGGATGTGTGGACATATGTGTTTGACACAGGTGGCACTCAAGAAACATTGACACTGTTATCTTAACTTCTACCTCCCCTCCCCTTTGCAGTGGCATCCGGCCATGCTTCTTTCTGCTCACATTACTTCTCTTGTCTAGAAATCTCTCTTTCTTCTCCACTGTACATATGCAAATCTTGTTTGCTATTAATGTCCATTTCAGGGCAGGAAACGGGGGGGGGCCCATCCTGGAACCACCTGGAATGAGTCAGTATTGGTTTGCCAGAGCTGCTGTAACAAAGTCCCACAGACTGGGTGGCTTAAACATCAGCAGTTTATTATCTCATGGTTCTGGAGCCAGATGTCTGTGCTCAAGGTGTGAGTGGTGTTAGTTTCTTCTGGAGCTGAGGGGGAATCTGCTCCATGCCTCTTCCTGGCTTCTGGTGCTTTGCTGGCAATCTTTGGTGTTCTTGGGGTTCGAGGCACATGGCTCCCTCTCTGCCTTCATCATCACTCTGCACTCTCCCTGTGTGTCTGCCTCCGTGTCCTTTGTATTAGGACACTGTCCATGTTAAACTGGGACCTACCCTCCTTATTTTAACAGCTGCGTCTGCAAAAACTGTTTCTAAGCAAGGCTGCGTTCGCAGGTACTGGTGTTAGGGCACATGAACGGGGGGACGTAAGGCAACCCATAACAGGGCTCCGTTACTAAACTCCGGGGTTCCTCCTCAGGACTCCCAGTGCCAGCCTGTGGCACCAAAGTCCCCATCTGCTTTCCTCTCCTGCGTCCTGCCTCAGGCTCTGCCTTTGCTCGTCCTGGTCTGACTGCTGACTGGGACTCCAAGTCTCTCCTTCCCCTCTTCTTTGCTCTCCCCTAAGACAGACTCGCGGGACAGGCTTTCCATGCAGTTGACTACTGGGAAACAGATGGGCACTAACAAGTTGGGCACAACCTGAACCCGCGGAGCCCATCGAGTGGCTGGAGCTCCCCAAGGAAGGGCGCTGGATGCTGGATTCCTGATATCCAGGCTCTCTTCCTCCGGAACAATGTGAAACACAGGGTGGGTAAGTGGCTGGGAGTTGGCCACCCAGAAAACCACACTTTCCTCCAAAGTTGAGATTCTTTTGAAAGAGTGAGTCCAGAGTCTCAAACTCAAATGTCTATGGGGAGGTTTGTGTGAATCCTATAAAGCAGGGGTCCCCAACGCCCCGGGCTGTGGACCAGTACCAGTCTGTGGCCTGTTAGGAACTGGGCTGCACAGCAGGAGGTGAGCAGTGGGCAAGTGAGCAAAGCTTCATCTGTATTTGCAGCCGCTCCCCAGCGCTAGCATCACTGCCTCAGCTCCACCTCAGATCATCAGGCTTTGGATTCTCATAGGACCCAGCAGTCCCTGGTACCACAAAGGTTGGGGACCACAAAGGCTGCTATAAGGAAGATGAGCAACGATGGCCAAGGTGCCGATGTTGCCACGTGGGAAAGCAAGTGTGCAGAATGGTCTGCTTCTTCAAAGAAGAGAGAAATCCAGATTTTAAAAAAAAATTTTATTGTGATAAAATATACATAACATAAATTTTCACAATTTTATCCATTTTAAGTATATAATTTGATGGCATTAAGTACATTCACAATGTTATGCAACCACTATCCCTAACCATGGAAATCTAGATGTTTACATTAAATGTCTTGATTTTTAACTTTTGGCATCTAATTCATGTAAAAATAAACCCTTTATGTTGGCTGGTTGCCAGTTTGGAACTTCTGGGCCCATTCAGTGATTATTTGGTATTTTTTCCAGAGATGGAGACAGCTGGGGGAATGCTGGGCAGGGTGGGCCTCAAACACTGGAGCTCTGGGGCTTGGGGCTAATGACCAAGGTTCCTGGGGCAAAGCTTGGGGGTTGGGGGAGATTGCCTCGGAGGAGCTGGGCCCCTCCAGGAGCAGCTGCCAAGTTCACCTGCTAGTACTCAGCACACATTACACAGAGGGGCCATCCATTTTTTTCTGAACTAAGTAAGCGCCAAGGTTCCTTATGCAGAGAGGAGGAAGGAAGCCCCAGAGATGGCTGGCTTGGGCTTTTCCCCAGCTTGGCAAGTAGAAGCTGGAATGGAATGAAGTCAATTGATAAAACGTGAACTTTCTTGCAATCCTAGTGTCCTGGAGCGGTTCGTGGCAGTTATAGGTGAGATCTGCTTACAGCTTTGCACACTCTTGGTCCCTGATCCAGGGCTCCTGGCTCCCCTACCCCGTCCTGCCTGGAGAAAAGGCCCTGAAGACTCGTCCCGCTGAGGCCTGGGCTGCATCCGGAGCGGGCAGTCGAGGTGAGGGTGTTGCCAGCAGACACTTACTCCAAAGGCCCCGTCCCGGCTGCAGGAGAGTGTCCCTTCCAGAGAATCTCAGGGGGCAGACAGGGCACCCGGATGTGGGAACAAGGACTGCAGGGAAGGCAGCAGCAGGTCGGAGCGAAGATGAACCGAGGCTCAGGGAGGAAGATGGCGTCCAGAGCCTGACCTTGGGCTGGAGAAGGAGCTGGAATTTGAGAAGCTTTGGGTCCCTGTCCGGTGGATCTGCGTCCCCATTTGGCCCATCCTGAGTTCTCTTCTGGGACCGCGGGCATATTAGATGCCATACTGTCTTGCAGTGTTTACTCTAAATCCCATTTTTCTACAAAGCTTTCTCGGAAGTCTCTGCCCTCCCTGCCAGTTTTTCTCTTTCCTCAGTGTCCATTGTCTCTTAAGCTCCTCAGGCCCTGGCTAAATCCTGTCCTGACCAGTTGGCATCTTGACCCCATGACCTGTTCTCACGTTGACTCATGTTGGCTGATTCTGTCACCTGCTCTGGGCAGAGAGAGCAATGGATGCGATTCCTGTTTCCTTCCCTGGGCAGAGCTTTGGGCTAGACCAGGAAGACCGGGTGCGAACCTGCGAAGACTCCCAACACTCTCCCTTGACCCACTTGCCTGAGCTGAGGAGTTTCTTGCTTGTACCTGTGACCCTCCAGGACTTCGCTGGACCACAGGCTTCCAAGACCATTCTCAGGCCGGGCAAGAAAAGAAAGAGAAGGAAAGAAAAGACAGAGAAAAAGAAAGCTGGATGCCAGGGAAAGCTCACGGGCCTGAAATCTCTCCTGTCTGCTGAAAGGCAGATCTGCCCGCTGACTGTCACGGGCTGGC
The DNA here is from genome assembly GCF_000151845.1 of Pteropus vampyrus. NCBI lineage: Eukaryota > Metazoa > Chordata > Mammalia > Chiroptera > Pteropodidae > Pteropus > Pteropus vampyrus. The sequence goes on along the minus strand of NW_011889003.1, from coordinate 820,842 downwards.
GTCCTTGCCCAAAGGCGGGTGCCTGTGCTCATGGAACACAAATCGAGAATGACATGATGCTGTCTGGAAGGCTGAAGTAGCCTTTTGCTCTGCCACGAACGACACTTCCAATCCTTGCCCTCAGTGACCTCTGTCCTCATTGGCTGATGCCCATGTAGCAAAATGCTACATCCAGCCCACTGTCCGGGGAGCCCATTGGAAACTAGCCATCCACATAATGTCCTTGTTTTTAGAGTCAGGGAAAGTGGGAGAGGTGTGTATGTAAGAGAAAGAGAGACAAACATGTTACTTGATGAGCGTTAATATCGAATTGTACTTTCAGTCAGCTATGCAAGTGTTTACTCTGTGCAAGCATTGCTCTGAGTTAGTGTTCCAAAACCGCTACTTAAAACTACTACCAAGAGTCACCTCATTACCCACAGAGTGGGGACCAAACTTCTTATCGCATTCAGGAGTCTTCACAATCTGACCTTAGCTTCCTATTCCAGCGTCATCCATTACTACCGCTCTCATGGAATTTGGACGCCGGGGACTGAGTGTCCAGCAGATCTCATTCCAGCTGAGAGGAGCTCAGAGCTGGGGTGGACAGAGGCCTTGTCGCAAATCAGGTTCACATGACCAGGCTCCCCTGGAATGAGCCACTTAGGCTGCGCCTGGTGACCAGAGTGGAGGTGGAGGAAGTACTGGGCAGCAGAGCCCGGCCGGCAGCTCCGCGACCATCTTCCTCCGCTATATTCCCCTCCTGCCCTTCCTCCCTGCTCTCCCCACGAGCCTGCTGCTGCTTTCACCTCTCGCAGGCAGGTGCTTCCTCTTGGAAAGGAGAAGATGCCTCTGGGAGACATACCATGTGCTTCCACCCAGAAGGGGCAGAAACGGGAACTCACTCAGGGCTTGACATCCTTCCCAGCCCAGCCACCATCACCCTTTCCCATTATGGGCCTCTGCCGATACAGCCAGCAAGGTTTGGGGGCTGGGAGAGACAGCACGAATGGGGAAACAGGTAAGGTGTTGGCCGAGTGCTGGCTGGGCCCCTGGCCCCCCGTTTTGTTTTGTTTATTGGAGGGAAAGGGTCTGATTCTCAGCTTCTTGGTTCTGACAACAAGATGTAGAGATGGTTTCTCAGTGACAGACTAGAATTATAAATTCCACAAGACTGCTGAGCAAACCAGAATGTCAATTTATTGCTTTATGGTGGGCGGGGGGCAGGGCAGGGGGACCTGGGCAAGGAAGGGTGTGACTAATTAAGATAACTTTGTAAAAGATAAATCCTGAAAAGAAGTTTACTGCAGTTACTGTGACTTCTGTCCCAAAAGTGTTCTTGCTCCCTCTGGGCAGTGATTTGGGACCCTCAGCCTCAGCAAGATTACCCCAGGGATTGTCTCCATACCAACCACCCAGGGGAGCGATGAGCAGGGAAGATCATGCGGGGAAGATTGGTTTAAAACAACAAAAATGCTTTTACTTAAGGTTCTGGAGACCGGGAATCCAAAATCAAGGTGCAGGCAGAGTCGATTCCTTCTGGAGGCTCGAAGGGAGACTCTCCTTCATGCCTCTTCCTAGCTTCTGGTGGCTGTTGGCGACCCTCGGTGTCCCCTGGGTGTAGAGGCATCACTCCAGTCTCTGCCTCTGTGTTCACATGGCCTTCTCTCTGTCTTTCCCTTTGCCGTCTCTTAAGGACACTTGTCATTGGATTTAGGGTCCACTTGAATCTGGGATAATCTCATCTCAAAATCCTTAACTTAATTATACCTGTAAAGACATTCTGCTAAAGAAGGTCACTGTGACAGAAGAAAAATATATATTTGGTCTCTGGCCCCAGTGCCTGACACAGAGCTCCTAAAATCCTTACACTCTCCTGAGTGATAGGGGTGCTGGGTGCATCTTTTTTCTAATGTTCGATCTTCGACCCCAGTCCCCAACGCACAACTCCTAAATGACTTGGAATTTCCTGAGTGACAGGAGTGATAGTTTGTTCTAGGGGGTGACTCTTGGTGGGCTCTTGGATGGGGGTTGATCATCAGAAAGACCAATCTATCATTAGCAGCTTGAAACTTTCAGCCCCACCCCCATCCTCTGGGGGTGAAGATTGAGTTAATTAATCTATCATTTCTACTCGGTAAAACCTCCATAAAAATCCTTAAACTATGAGATTATTCAAAGAGCTTCAGATTGGCAAACATACCCAAGCCCAGGGGCAAGAGGTCCTGTACTCCGGACCCTTCCAGACCTTGTCCCATGTACTTCTTCATCTGGCTGTTCATGTATGTTCTTGTTACATCCTTTATAATAAACCAGTAAATGTGTTTCTCTGAGTTCTGTGAGCCATTCTAGTAAATTCTCAAACTTGAGGAAGGGGTTGTGGTAAACTGCAATTTATAGCTGGTTGGTTAGAACTATAGGTGACAATTTGGGACTTGTGATTGGCATCTGAAGTGTGGAGCAGTCTTGTGGGTTTGAGCCCTTAACCTGTGGGATCTGTGCTAACTCTAAGTAGTTAGTGTCAGAATTGAGTTAAATTATAAAAGACACCTAGTTGGTGTCTTTTGAGAACTGGAGAATTGTTTGGTGTGGGAACCACCACACTCCAAATCCCATATTTAATGTCAGAAGTATTTTGTGGTGATAGAAAAATAATTTTTCTTTTAGTCACTTTCTGAGGTTCTGGGTGGACATTAATTTTGTGGGACACTATGCATTCCACTATAGGGGCATGCCTGGATATGGCGCATCTTTTATGCCCATTTTCCATTGGCCAGAAATTAGTCACGTGGCTACAATTAATTACTGGAAAATGTAATCTAGCTGTGCCCAGGACAATGAGGAAACCAGTTTGGGGAACAGCCACCAGCTTCTGCCACATGGACCAGTGTCCTTGCTCAGGCCCAGGAAGCCCAGGCTCCCAGTGGGAGGAATGACCCTCCGTTAGGCAAACCAGATATATACTGATAACGACTCTTACTTAGCCGCCTTGTCTGTGGCAAACACTAGATTATCTGCCATCAGATATGTTCTCTTAGATGGGTAAGTTTCAAGGTCTGTTCTAGTTGCCTATATGTGCTAAGAGAGCTGTTTTCACCATTTGTCCTTCGGGTGAAATTCCTCAAGGCCCAGGTCCTATAACACTTGCATCCATTGTGAATTCGTCCCACCTGTCCTAGGTAACTAGGTAATCTCTCCCTCCTCTGTTTATACCTCTCATCAGGGGGAGGACGTATTGCTCATTGTGGATGCTTCCTTCCATGGGACAGTATTTCCATGGACTATAAGCTCCTGCTAACCTCTCTCTAGCACCTCACTCCCTGAAGGGAGGCGACACCTCTCAGCTTGGTGATTCGGAAGGTGGAACCCTTCTTTTTGCTATTCTTGGGTTCCAGTTTCCTACGCGGAGCACAAGCTGTGTTCTGCTCCTCCAGGTGAGTGGGCAAGCCTGCCTGCAGATATAGCCAGATTTTCCAATATCAACTTAATAAAGGTGATATTGACCCCAAATGCCTCACTTCTTTGTCATAGTTCTCATTTGGCTTAACTCTCAGGCTGGGAAGAGAGGTGCTATTGAGTCCTGTTAAGTCTCCTAAATCTCTGCTAAAGTGATTTAACTTCATACTATACAATTATGTGCTACTGAACGATGGGACACATTCTGAGAAATGCATTGTTAGGCGATTTTGTCCTTGTGCAAACATTAGAGAGCATTTACACAAACCTAGGCGGTATGCAGCCTACTACTGTAATTTGCCTGCTATACTGTTTACACCAACATCACCACAAACACCTGAGTAATTGTAGTGTAAGCCCCAACAGTGGCCATTTCTTTTTGTAATGCAAGGGCCTGACTTAAGCTTTGATTGCTGAGGCATCCACTTCGAAAACAGGCTATCTCAAGTAAACACATCTCTAGCCCCACCACTAAAGAGCCAGGCCACCTCGCCTGCAGCTCCCTACTTTGATTTAGAAAACTGACTTTTTGGGCTACTTGTTTTTTTTCTCTTTCAGAGCTTTAAATTCTCATCCTGGTGTTTAAATTCACCAATAAGGAGTGAGCCCTCAAAACCCTCAGCCCCCATGCTCAACCCCAATTAAAGCAGAATCCCAGGCCCGAGCTCACGTGTGCACATGCTCTCCATCTCTCCCTTTCCCCCATCCTTCCTGTGACCTTGCTGCATGCCTCCTGCCCCCTATAAGTAATAAACTCCTTTTCTTCAAAGTTTTCTAATGGTTATCACTGAAAGGCATCTTGCAATAGTAATAAAAACCACCAAGGCCCCTCCAGTCATAACATTGGTTTAAAAAGGGAAGATGTCTGTGGGAAGCTCACCGGGGCTCAGGTGAGTGTCCCCAGGCATTTCTAGCTGATAGCATGACTATCCTAGACAGATACAACACAGTAATGTATTGTGCTATGACTTTAAGATGGCTATGTCACTAGGCAATAGGAATTTTTCAGCTCTGTTATAATCTATGGGACCTCCATCATTTATGCGGTCCATCGGTTCCTGAAACATCATTCTGTAGTGTGTGGCTATAGTTAGTTGAATACATACTTATTTTTAAGGGCCTCGCACAGTGCCTGACACACAGTATGTGTACATATTATTGAATGAACAAGTGAGAACTGGGAAACTAATATATGTATATACAAAGAAATATTATCTAGAAAACACACAGGGAAGTGCAAAAATAGAACATTAAAAAGTACTTAGTTTTCTGGAGCGTAATTTAGCAATACTTGTCAAAAGCCTAGGAAATGTTCATACTTCTAATTCAGGAATGCCACTTATAGGAATTTAACCTACTGAAATTGATAGATGCATTCACAGAGTTATGTCCAAAGATGTTGGCAACAACATTATTTAAAATGGCAAACGTCAAAACGAATTAAATATTTTTTATCAGTCAGAATTCTTTGTTACAAGCAACAGAAACTAAGTCTGGCTATTTTAAACAAAACAACATAAAAAAGAAAAAAGAAAAGAAAGAAAGAAAGAAAGAGGAAGGAAGGAAGGAAGGAAGGAAGAAAGAAAGAAATTTATTAAAGGATAGTGGTTAGCTCAAAATCTCCAGGAAAACCGGATGTCAGGCCTAGAGGAGGTCAAAACCAACAGTCAGAATCAAGCCACAGAATCAAGACCCCCCATCCCACCCTTGCTGACACCCCTGGTTACAAGCACTGCAGCTGATGCTGCCAGCACCACTGCTGCAGAGTGGTGGGGTCTGGACGTTTCTAGGACCTGCCACCCTGCCCTATCGTCACTCAACTACAGGCCTTGAGATCCCCGTTTCTTCGCACTCCAGATTCCAATTCCAAGCTGGGGCAAATTTATCTCATTGGCAAAGCCAAGGACATGTGCCTATACTCTTGCTGCAAGGGAGCCTGGGAAAGTGTGTATTATTCCCAACCTCCCACATGGGATGTAGGTCTGTCTCATTGGGTGAGGGAGTCTCTAAACATAGGGAGAGGGTTCTGATACAAAGTGTACCGGGTGGTCTGTAAGAATGATGACTATCTACTACAATGTCCCCTAAGAGGATTACTAAGTACATTGTGGCACATCCAAATGATATGATTCTATGGAGGCCTTTTTTTTTTTTTTTTTAAATCATGCTTTAGAGGAAGCTATAGTGACCTAAGGAAATTATAGTGACATATTAAGTGAAAAAATTAAGTTAAAAAATAGTATGATCCCAAATATATTTTTTAAAATTCTATGGACATAAAAATGGAATTATGTACAGTAGCAGAATGTTAATAGAAAGACCCTGAATGGTGGGACCACTGGTGATTTTTTTCTATTTTATACTCTTCTAGGCTTTCCGAATTTTCTAAATGAACACACATTTTTATAATTAGAAAACAAGTTATACAAAGATTTTCAAAAGAGCAGAAGTGGGCAAAACAAGGAACGTTAAGTGAAACGTCAGTAACAAGCTCTCCAGGAGCTAGCACTTTATTTGAAAGAAAAACTGACAGCAGACTGTTAAAAAACCTCAAACATACCAACATCGGTCTAAATCTATGAGAACTTAGGAGACATGGCTAGATTTTTCTTCGTTTTCTGTAACTATCAACTTGTCAGTTTCACTTAGAGGAGGGTCTTGGTAGGAACAGGCCTGCAGGGCCTGCGGGCTTGGAGCGACTCTCCTGCACCTTCCCCACCTCTGGGAGCTCTCAATGCAGGGGCGCAGTAAACATATACGCAGGCAAACCTTGGAGATATTGCAGGTTCTCCTCCAGACTGCAATAAAGCAAGTATCGGAATAAAGCCAGTTGCAGTGTTTTTGCTGGTGAAAGGTCTTGCCTTCAATTTGTAAATAAGGCACCATCTGTGAAGTGCAATAACGCGAAACACAGTAAAACGAGGTATGCCTGTAAATTCCGCCAGTGGTTTTGGTGGGGTGTGCGGCAGGGCCGGTTGGGGCCCGAGGTTTAGCTGTGGTGATGTCCAGGGAGACGCAGGTGAAAATAAACTGATTGCTACCAATGCGAGCCCCAAGACATTTTTCAACTAGGGAGCCCTTGGTGTATGAAAGAAAAGACCAAGCTTTCAGGAGTCTGAAAGGCAGGGGAATATTGGGACGACTAAAGGTGTTTTCAAAAAACTTCTAAAAGCAAAATTGGGGCAAATTCAAATTAGCCTAAGAATATACAGCCAAAGGTTACTAGCACTCAAGAGAAGGGAGAAAGCAACACTTAGAGGTGGCTGAGGGTGTTACAGTGTATTTACCCCCTTTTCAGGAGTTAATCACTCTGAAGGGGCCCCAGAAGCAGCTGAGGCCAAGGGCTGCAGGGTTTCGGGCACAATTGTTCTTTTGAAGGGCTGCCAAATTCTCACCAATAAAATAATTTATTTTTGTCAAACCACATAATCTCCAGGAGGAGTATGTTAAAATGCCTATTGCTCTGTTCACTTCAGTTGGAGGTATATACTGAAATGCAGACTCCTATGTGCCCTGAACCCGCTTAATGCTCTGGGAGGGTTGGCGATCTGCTTTGTAAACATGCTCCTGGGTGAGTGTCAAGCGCAATCATGTTTGAACCATGTGGCCAGCTGCCTCCCCCAGATCTGACCTGAGCAAAGGCCCAGACCTTGGTCACAGCGCTGGTTCTGCCACTCAGCAGGTCTGTGACCTTAAGCACATGCTCAGACAGTCTGTACTGTCAGATGTGGCAATAATACCCCAGCACTTCCCGGAGGACAAAATGAGATAATACAGATTAACAGAAATAAAATCATGTTGAAAGTGACCCACTCTGTATACATTTGGCAGTGTGACCACCCGCATCAGGTAACTTCTTCAGCTTGCAAGGTTCAGAACTCAGTGTTCTGGGTAGACCAGAACAGGGCTGCTGTACTGCTTTAACAAGCTAGAGCCAGCCCAGGAAGGGTGGACCTTACCCCTGCAGAGGCTGGATGGCAGCTCTGTGTTGTTTAATTGGGCTAAAGAACCAAGAGTTTCTTGGCCTCTTCTGGGGCTGAACCCAGTACCACCCTCCTGGCACAGGGTGGTGCGGCTGTCTGCATGTCTGAGGTTGGTGCCTGTTCTGCCAAATTCCAGTCCTGAGAGCCTGACTTGGTTGGCCTGGCAGTTTGTTGGAGACAGGAGCGTCTGACTGCAGGGTGGCCTTGCTGGGCTCTGGGCCAGGGCTGGGGCTGCTCAGATGTGGCTGAGCCACAGTGCAGGGCAAAGGGAGGTGAAAGGGGCAGACGTGAGATGCCAAGCCCCAAGCGAACATCTGGGAGGCCTTGCCCTGGCCTCAGCGGGCTTGAGCCCTCCAGGAGACCCTTTCTTTGTGAGCTAACCTCGGTTCCCCCTCCCCCCAACAAATGATGGTGAAGCAGCCTCTGGTATTCATTCATTCATTCAGGTACTGAATAGTTGCTGATCACTTACCAGTCATAGACCTTGTGCCAGGCTCCAGGAAGGCCACAGAGACCAACACAGCGTTTCTGTTTTCAAGTTGTTTGCTGTTCAGTGGTTGCTACCCTTGAGTTTAGATCTGGAGAGTTTGTTTAAAAGCCTGATTCCCAAGCCACAGCCCCTAGATTCTGATTCAGCAGGGCTGGCCGGGGACTGAGCGTCTCAGGTCATTATACTGGTGCAAGCAGGGTCATCCCATCAGGCTTGGAGAAACACTGCTCTGGCCCAAACTTTCTGATGAAGAACCAGGTGAAATGCAACCTTGAGAATGTCGCCTGTGTCCCAGTGACCAGGGGAGTCAGCTTTGGAGGGAGGAGAGGGCGCCCCCTGGTGAACAAGGCAGGTTGTTGGGAGTTGCAGAAGCACTTCCCCTGGTTCAGGTCGCTCGCTGCTTTCAGCCAGGTGGGCTCCTTTGCCAGCCAGCCTCCTTCTTCCTTGGGTGTGCTGATTTTCAGTGTCCTGTAAGGTGTGATGTTTTGCCTGGCAGAATGGCGCCCTGGGGCTGGATTCCCCTGTGCTGTGTAATTGCCTGCAGCTGGCCTGGCTGGTGTCTTTTGGGATATTTTCTGGACACCTTGCCCCTTGATTATTTTTCATCCTGGTTTTCCAGCAGACTGAGGGTGGGTAACTTGGTACTTCTCGCTCATTCTAGAATCTTAAACAATATCTCTTTTCAGAGTCAGAAAGCTATTGTAAGTAACCCTACCCACCATTGAACCCATTTTAATGCAGAGTCTAGATTAAGAACCCGGTTAAATGCAGACAATGACCAGGACTATTCCCTCCTTCCCCACCCCGTCAAGTTTTAAAATTTTATATCAAAACTACAACAACTATTTAAAAAGAAAATAACCAGGATTTAAAATCTTTTAGTCTGGAGGAAAACAGATTGAGTCTTGTGTCCACAATACATTTAGATAAGATTTTTGCTGTGTCTGGGGCAAAGGTCTCCAAGGATCCCAATTCTAATTATTTTTAAGAGTTTTTCTAACACGTTTTTAAAAAAGAGAAGTCCCTGAAAAGATTCTAGACAAGAAAAGAAAAAAATGAAATAACAAAAAGTGAAACTTCCCCGTTCTAGAAAGATTTAGATCGTTTGCTGTATCTTTGGAAAAACAGCACTGGTGCTGATTGTGATAGTTTGGAAAGAATGGAAGACACACCGCGGCTCCCCTCAGGCGCCACCACTTCCTGCGTGGCCTCAGGCAAGCTCCTTAATTTTTGAAAAATTCAGTTTCCCGGGACTATGAGGACCACCTTGTAAGTTCATTAATGAAGGTTAAATGAGATAATTTGTGTAGAGTTTAGCACGGGGCCGGTCACAGAGGTGTAACAAATAAAAAATACGTACTGTTATCATCACCATCACCACCACCAGCACCGTCATCATGATCACCATTGTCACCACCATCATCTCAGTGTTAGACAGTCCATCAGTTTGCTTTCAATAGTAAAATGTGGCCACTTTGAGGAATATATTTTTTCTCATACTTAAAAATGTAGTAACTCCTTTAGTTCTGTCATTGAGCCAAGCTTTGGTGAAATTTTTTTTTTCAAACTAACACTTATTGAACAGAGAGTATAATGCCAAGCTCTGAATTAAGCACTTTGCAGGCCATTTCTCTTTTAATTCTCGCAACACCCCTACATGGTTAAGTTCTCTTAATGTTAACTTTAATGTAGATGAGGGAACGGAGTCAGAGAGCAGGTAAGCACCTTGACAAGATCACACGGCTGTTAAGTGTCAAAGGTAGCTCTTTAATTCGGGTCTACTCTTATTTTTTTGCTTGAGTAAATACTTCACTACTCTGAAATCTGATGTCTTCATCTACATAGAAAAATATAAGGTAGCTCTTACAAGTAAGTAACAAATGATCAAGAAATTATTCAAAACTTGAAATTGCCGCTGAGGGGAAGCAGAGTTTGCCACCCCAAAATATGCCTATTGATTATTTTAAACTGGTTAATTTTAAGAAAAGAAAAACTCAGGAAAAATCTTTGACCTTCTTTCTAACTGCCAAAAAGAATTGACATAGGGGACCTGCTCCAGAAAGGGAGCTAATCATCACAGATAATTGTAGTTTAGTATAAATTGGTGTGTCATAGACAGGGAGGAACCCAGCAAGGCCCTTTTGATCAAAGTCCTCTCTGTGTCCCATTTTTTAAGATAGCCAGGCAAACATTTATTTACCAAACATTTGCTTTTCCATCACCAGGAGAATTGCTCCTTTGAAGTCCCAAATCACAACCCCCTCCCCTACTTCCTCCTTATCTCAAGGTGGCATATAAACTTTACTTGCTGGATTTGTCTTCATTTCTTATGGTACGTATGTTAAATAACCATTTTCTCCTGTTAATCTGTCTCATGTTAATATGATTTCAGCCAGAAGAATTCAGAAGAGTAAAAGGAAAATTAATTTTTCCACCCCCACAGCTGTATATGTTCCTTATTATAAATCACTATATCATTTTGCCTGTGCCACACTTTGCTGTGTAAGTCTGCTGTTTATGAATTGGCTTTATCTCCTCTTCTAGAGCGGAAGTGCAAAGTCTGAGGATGAGCATACACTACAAGCTGTCTGTAACACAACATATAATTTAAAAAGCAAACTGATCCACTTCTGGATATATACTCAAAAGAATTGAAAGCAGGACTCAAACAGATATTTGTACACACACATGTTCATAGCAGCATCACTCACAATAGCCAAAAGGTAGAAGCAACCCCACCTTTTGTGGACGGATGAGTAGATAAATTAAAACTGTTATATCCATACAATATTATTCAGCCTTAAAAAGAGGAAGTTCTGACACATGCCAGAACATGGATAAACCTTGAAACATTATGTTAAGTGAAATAAGTGAGTCACAAAAGGATAACCACTGTATGATTACACTTTTATGAGTGACCTAGAGTAGTCAGATTCATAGAGACAGAAAGTAGAATAGAGATTTCCAGGGGCTGGGGATGGAGCAGGGAGATTGGGGAGTTATTATTTAATGGAAACAGTTTCAGTTTAGGAGAACGAAAAAGTTGGAGACGGGTGGTGGTGATGGTTACACATCCTTGTGAATGTGCTTAATGCCACTGAACTGTACACTCAAAAAGTGGTTAAAATGATCACTTTCGTTGTCTGTGTGATATTTGGGAAGCTTGGGAAGTGCCCTTCTAGGGTCAGCCCAAGCCAGGTTGTTAGAGTACCGTGTGAGGTTTATATGTCCACACTTCAGCTAGATGTTGGCCTCGGAGAATCCGGGGTTATTACGGAGAGGAGAATGTAGAGATGGACAACTTGCTTCAGGTACTTCCTGAAGACGCAGATGACAAGCCATAAACGTCATTCACAGAACGCAGAAAGAGAAGACGTGAGTCTAAACTGACGCAGGAAGGTTTACATGTTTTTTCCACCAGTGTAACTGCTGGAACAATCAGGAATTATCAAAGACGCGGGGTTTCTATTGACAGGAAGAATAGAGTCACAATCCTGTGTTGGAGCATCACAGCCCTCGTAGGGGGAGCGGATGTGGTTCCTTCTTGGAGTCCTGGGGCCCCATCTGTCCATCCATCATCTTGTGGCCCAGCCTGTCTCCTCCTTCTGGACAGAGGAATGACCTGGCACAATCTTCCACTCCCTCTCACCCTCCTCCGTGTCACTGGAAGGACCAGCTCTGAACTCGATGTGGTAGATGGGGAAGGCACTTATTTAAATAGGTTTTATGAAACACAGTCACCAGTTTTTGACTCCTTGCTGTCCCCTCAAGGAGAGTTTTGGCTGTCCAAGAGGTTTGCGAACTATAATAAACCTTTGATGCAGCATTGATTTCCAGAGTTAGTCAGGCTTGGCTAGTTTAGTAGGAGAACTTCTGACCCTGGTCTAGATAGAAAACTGTTTCTGACAGCCCAGCTGGCTGGACTCAGAGATAATTAATGCTCCTGGTACCTGCCCATCCACTGTCACTCTGCCTGGGATGCTCCTTAGTGCCGGAAGCCTGAGACCCAGGTCACACTCTCAGAGCTTCTCCTAGGTGTCCGGGGCACACTCCTGGGTATGTCCTGCACCTGCGGGGCTGGGCCGAGTTGGGCAGATGAGTTCTGTTTGGCTTGATCTCTCACTGTTCCCAACCTTCCCAGCTCCTGGAACCTGAAATATGTGGAAATTAGGGATTTCCTGTAATTATTGAAAATAATTACGGAAGGCATCCCAATCTTATTTTAAAGGTATGTGTTATTAATCAAAACTAATGTGTCATGTATGGTTCTATATATGGTGAGGGTTAGAATTGGATTGTAGTTAAAAGTCAATCTTGCTGGGTTTAAATCCTAGTGTTGTTAGTCACTGTGTGACCTTAGGCAAGTAATTTGACCTCTTCAGCCTTATTCCCTGTATCCATAAAATGGGAAGAATAGGTAGGTACCTCATTAAGACATTGTGAGGATTGAATGAGATATTACATATAAAGTGCTCAGCAGAGTGTCTGGGACAGAATATGTTAGTTATTGTTATTACTGACATTCAAGCAGGAAAATATATTTATTTATATGTAAATTTGGTTCTTGTTATTTCTGAAGACATTTTCATGCCAGATCTATATATCTTTTCAATAATCAATATGCAGTAAAAACAGGGAACAACATAACAGCATCGGAATGCAGAACACTGAGAAGTACTCTGCAGTATGGCAGCTCTCCTCACACCTGCGTGCCCAGCCTATTCAGCTGTTATTTTTGACACCTGGAAGCCTATGAGCATTGCCAGGCGGTTTACATGTCCCTAATTTTCAGGGAATCTTCAAGGGAGAAAGCATATCTGAGGTGCACTTCATCTTTCACTCTGCAACCAAGCAGTAACTAAATGTAATGTGCTCGGCACTGAATTGCCTGCTTGGGGAGGCAGCCAGAGGCAGAGAACTTGAAGCTGTGAACCTCGCCCTTCAAAGACAGTGGATCTAATACACATAGGGCTCCCACCACCATGCTATCGCTGGGGGCCAGGCTGGCGTTCTCCATGTTCCTCAACCCTTTTTAGAAGGGTCGTCTTTCAGGGAAGACAGGTGTGCTGGGGAGTTCCCCCCAGAATGAAGCCAAGCCACATCATTGTGTACTAGAGCTCTCCTCTGCCGGTGCCTGAAACTGGCTTAACAGAATGCAGGGGTGTTTGTCAGACTCTGGTGAAAAATGGGCTGTACGCAAAAGCCAAAGTTTAGGACCTTGGTGTGAGATGCTCACATAATACAGAAATGGTCAACAGAGAAGACCATTTTCATTTATGGGATCAAATCGTTTTAGCAATTCTCTTTTCCTCTGAAACCATGAACAACAGCGCTAGCTAAAGCTCTTGCTTGTCGACATGCCCGTAGGTCTGTGTGCCTACTACTGACTTTATAGGACTTCTTCTTCCTCTTCCTCTGGCAAGGTTAATGAATAGTTAACAATAGGCTAATCTCCTTATTTAAGTAGAAACCAAAAGCAGCCCCTCAAATTTTTCCAAACTCATACCTCATACCACTCTTCACGAATGAGCCATATAATTTGTATGACCCTATTCCCACCACCCCCTCCTCTCTGCTCAGTGGGCCACCAAGTAATCCGAGCCTTGATGGGTTGTGTCATCTATCCTTCAGGCACAGAGATGGCACAGGAATGAGTACTTGCCCCAGATGGCCCAATTAGACTTGGTGTAGGGGTGTTTATTGGAACACTTGGGAAAAGAAGCTCTCTTTCTCAGGGGATACCTGAGACGATGGAATGTGAACCGAGAATGGCTGGTGGCCATTTCACCTCTGAGTAGGAGGAGCCTATTTAAACGACAAAGCAGAGACAAAGGACAGAGATAGAAAGAGACCAAGTCCTGAAGACAGCACTGGAGCCCCTGGAGATCCTGTAAATTTTCCTGTGGACTTTTGGTTATGTATACTAATAATTGAAACTTTTTTTGCTCAAGTCAATTTGAGTCGTGTTCATTGAATAAATAAATGAATGAATGAACTAATCGGGCCACATACCAACAAAAAACAAGAAAACCTGCTACAATCCAAAGCAGTTGCGATGCCATGGCCTTGCAGAACATTTGCTATTGAATCACAGTGAGTCCTTCCCGTGCTGTGGCCGTCTCTGCTAGTTGCCCGCCCACCCGCTCGCGCTCCTGCCCTGCTGACTCCCTGCTCCAGGTTAGCAGGGTGGCCGGGTTTGAGCCTACAGTGGTAATTCACAATTGATCTCCAGGGTGTTCCAAGGGACTACACATTATAAAACTTTTAGGATCACTGGTCCCTACTCATTAAATGACAGTAGACACTGTTGACAACTAAAAATGCCCTCCCCCTCCCAATTGTTCTCCCCCACATTTTCAAACTCCTATTACTATTTTTTGCCAAATACTCATTTTCCCAAATTCTCTTGCAGCCAGGGGTGACCAACCACATGACCTGGCTATTAAGAAGTAAGGGGAGTAAATGTCTGCTAATGAAAGTCAAATTCTTTCTTTTTGACTTGAATATAATGGTGTACAGATGTGATTTTTGTGATGTAGCAGCCACATTTAGAGCATGAGTTTATTAGTTTCCTAGGGCTGCTGTACCAGGTTACCACAAAACTGGCGACTTAAAACAATGGAAATTTATTTTCTCACTATTTTGGTGGCCAGAAGCATGAAATCAAGGTGTCAGCAGGGTCAGTTCCTTCTGGAGGCTCTGAGGGAGAATGTTCTGTGCCTCTCAACTTCCGGTGGTTGCCTGCAACCCTTTCTTCCCTTGGCTCATAGAGACGCCATTCTCATCTCTGCCTCTATCTTCACATCATCTTCTCTCTGTGTTTCCCCACCCCTTCTCTTCTCTTAACAGGACTTATCTTTGGAGTTAGGGCCCATCCTAATTCAGGATGATCTCATCGCGAGATCTTTAACTTGATTATATCTACAAAGACTCTTGGTCCAAGTACGTTCACATTCATGGGTCTGCGTGCACATATCTTTTGAGAAGCTGCCATTTCATTCACTACGATGAGGCAACAAGTCTAGGATGGGAAATCAACATGTGAGAATGCCAGAGAAGAATGTTAGAAAGATCCAGAGTTCCTGATAGCATCAATCACTCACTGATGATTTTGAGCCACTCATCCAAGTCCAAAATTTCTTGCCTCTAAGGCTTGTATCTATTCATCGAGAAGTTTTGGAATAAGAGCCAGCAATTCTTCCTCAGACACACATACGTCAGTCAGGCCTCTGACATGAAATTTTCTTGTAGTTCATTTGCTTTTTTTTTTCACCTAACTATCAGTTTAATGGAACCTGGCAAATTCAGCAATAAGACAGGAAAATTCAACTTAATTAAATTGCCACTTTTGGTGGATCAAGAAGAATGCAACGAACAGGAAATATATGGACACTGTATAATTCAGTGTTTTCTTTGATTGAAATGCTTCATTTTCATTATTCATGGCAGAATTGTGTAGGAGAGCAGCTAATATGCTCTAGGAAACTGCTCTAAAAAAACACATGAAGTCAAACCACGGCTCAGGAGCTCACAGCCCTCCATACAAAACCCTTCCCTGAGGAAAGCTATGGAAGAGGGGAGGCAAGAATTGAGTATTTGCAGACAGGCAGCTGGTGTTTTTGTTGTTGTTGTTGTTGTTTATCTGTTTGTTTCTTTTAAAATTACCCAAGTAGCACAATATTCTGTCTTTTAATTTTTTAATTTATTTAAAGAAGTTAAATAAATATAACTTCTTTATATATGCCTTAAAACATGTAAAATTTTCTTCAGATGCATAAGTGCAATTGTACGTGGTTCTTCTCTGTTTTTTTTCCCCTTTTATTACAGGCTCCCCCTTTCCTCTCTGATGTTCCCTTCACCACGTGGTCTCTACCCACTACCAACTCACCCCTGTAGCCAGCCCATGATTACAGCCAAGTATGTGTCTGTTCTTACCTTTTGCCATCTACACACATACTGTGTTAAGCCGTAGCCAAGCCTGCATAAGGAAAACTCCTGAGTGAACAGAAATGGGGAAGTCCTGAATCCTGCAAATGAAGTCGCACAACCTGAGACCCGGGTATCAAAAAGGAGAGCTCGCTCGATGTGAGAGAGCAAGTTTAAGCTCCCAGGCCCTGGACGGCGGGCGTTGCAGACAGGGCTTGCAGAGCAGCAGAACTGCTGACTAAGGGGCATAATCAGATGCTGCCAGGTGGGTAGAAGGCAAAAGCCCAGGAGGCCTCTGTTCAGGGCAGCCTCCTCCCTGGCTGGGGCCTGCTGCAGGAGGAGCAGAAGGTGACCCCAGGGAACTACCAGGTCTCAGATGTACCCTTTGTGCTGTTCTCAGATACTTTTTAGGCTCAATGGAGCTTGTGAGTAGGATTGAGTAGTATTCAAGGGTTTCATCTGTGAACCCAGTTCAGGTCTTCTCAGATTCATCTCTGAAGCCTAAATATAAAGGAATATTTTTAAATTAGTTTCTATATCAAAGTTAGATAAGAAAATGATACACGTTCTTCTGTACCTTCCTTTTTTTGTTTAAGGAATTGTCTCGATCCCCCTGGCACAGCCCTAATGCATTCTTCTGTGGTGTCAT
>NW_011889003.1:798015-803424 GCF_000151845.1 Pteropus vampyrus | reverse complement strand
GTGTGTGTGTGTGTGTGTGTGTGAGGTGTGGGAGAGTGTCTGTTTGGAGTGCTGACAATATTCTAAAATTGATTGTGGGGAAGGTTGCACGACTGTGAATATACTAAAAACTATCGGATAGTTGAAATGGTGAACTGTATGCTATGTGAATTACATCTCAATAGAGTTGTTTTTTTAAAAATTGAGATTACTGAGTCAAAATGGATATGTATTTTTAACTTAATAGATACCACCAGACTACTTTCCAAAGAGGCTCTAGTTCTTCTCATTCCCACCAGCAGTGAAGGAGAACAGCCTTCCTCCACATGCCCGCCAGCAACAGGTCTCGCACTTTCTTCCAGTTTGGCAAATCTGATGCATATAAAGTGATACCTCATTTTTGCTTTAAGTTGTATTTCCCAGGTAGAGTCTCATAAAAGTTTCAAGAATACTTCAATATACAAAGTAATAAGTACAAAGCCTTTTTCACTTCTCACTCCTCCCCTGAAGTAACAATTCTCAACACTTAGTTGAGTTTCCAGGCCTTTTTAATGCAATTATAAACTAATACACATGTACATATAAAGTAATACATTTTATAATTGATAAATACAATCACTATAATGTTGTTCTGTGACTTTTTTTTTCACAGTATGTCTCAGAGATCTTTCAAATTTGTATATATACCTCAAGCTTATTCTCTTTAATGGTTAAGTGATATACCACAGAGTGGATAGACTGAGTTATTTAACATCGGCGAATATTAGATTGTGTCCAATGTTTTGCTATTTCAAACCATGTCTCAATGAACAAACTTGTATATCCATTTTCTTTATTGAAGTGAGACATACATAAAGTTAACTATTTTAAAGCGAAATTCAGTGGCACTTAGTGCATTTATGTTGTACAACCACTGTCTCTATCTCAGTCCAAAACATTTCCATCACCCCAAAAGGAAATCCCATAGCTACCAAGCAGTCATTGCCTTGTCTCCCCTTCTCTGAGCCCCTGGCAACCATCAGTCTGCATCTGTCTCTACAGAGTTACCTATTGTGGATATTTCATATAAATATAGTCACACAATGTGTGACTTTCCGTGTCTGACTTTTTTCACTTAGCATCACATTTTCAAGATTTGTCCCCAATGTAACCTGTATTAGTACTTCATTCCTTTTAATGGCTCAATAATATTTCATTGTATTTATATACCGCAATTTATTTATCCATAGAGCAGTTATAGAAGGCAGGTCCTTTAATCTACCTATGTCTCCAGACCAAGACATCACTCAACCACTGAATTCACCAATTCTCAATTCTGTCTGCCTCTCAACTTCTTATGTACTACAACAGAGCACTTAGTGCTTGTACCACTTTGAATAAATTATTCTGTTACCTGTAGCCCAAAGCCCTCTGTCTGATATATCTATCCTCCTTACCTGCCTCACACCCACCCCTCACCTAGACTCTAAGTTCCATGAGAACAAAAAGTGTGTTGTCTGAGTTCCCAGCTCTTGGCACAGTGCCTGGCACATAGGAATTGCTCAACATGTATTTGCTGAATGGCGGATGCATAAAATGCTTTGAAATTAAAACTAAGGAAACTGATTTTGGTTTGAGTATTGGGAAAGTCATTATCATCATTATCATCAGAGATGGGACCGGAAGGACAAGTATGAATTAATTCAGTAGGAAACGGCACGTCAGACAGACGGAAAAGTCTGAGCAAGGCCTAGATCT
Source organism: Pteropus vampyrus (assembly GCF_000151845.1). Lineage (NCBI taxonomy): Eukaryota > Metazoa > Chordata > Mammalia > Chiroptera > Pteropodidae > Pteropus > Pteropus vampyrus. The sequence goes on along the minus strand of NW_011889003.1, from coordinate 801,708 downwards.
GTGAACATGCACACATGGTTCCGGCACCAGGGAGTGGGCTTGTGTATACTGAAGAAATGGAAAAGTTGGAGACAAGGTTGGAAATGTTGGTTCAGATGTCAGAGTCTACAGGAATGCCATGCTAAAGAATTTGGACTTTTTCTTCAATGGTTAGGAGTCATTGAGGAGTTCTGGTCAGGAAAATGGTGTGTCTAGATTGGCAATTTAGAAAGATCCATCTGGAAGCCATTTGGAGGATAGATTGGACATTAGCAGGCCTGGAGGCAGGCAGACTAATTAAGAAATATACTTATCAGGTTCTTTCTTGTTGCAATAAGTGGAAATTCAACTTAATTGGCTAAGAATGTAATGTATTAACTTACTGACCACGGGAAGGTCAGATACATGGCTGGGTTTCCGGAACATCTAGAACCTCGATCTGGATCACTGTGTCCCTTGCTCCACAGCCAACTCTGATTCTTTCTGTGTGTTGGCTTCAGTCTCTCAAGCTAAGACATGGCTGCTCTCAGGTCCAAGGCCTCAGATAACAACACTATCACTGCTACCAGGGAATGACATTCACAGCCTCTGTCTCAAGAGCAAATATCCCAGAGAAGGGCTCTCATTGGCCAAACTTGGGTCAGGTGTCCATCCCTGGTCCAATCAACAGTGACCATGATAACGAGATCTCAAGTCAATGTCAGTTCTCTTTAAAGACACATGACCAGAGATTTGGAAGGAGAATATCTTAGAAGAAGAGAAGCAGCTCTGCTCTGAGGTCAGAAAAATAGCTGTTCATTATTATAACCTACTATTACAGTACAGGCGAGATGTGAGGAGGGTCTGAACTAAAGAGCTCTGAGAGGGAAAAGAAAAGGTGAATTCAGGAGACTTTTAGAACACAGTTGACCTTTAAACAACATGGGGGTTAGGGGTGCCGACCATCTGTGCAGTCAAAAATCCCCATATAACTTAAGTTGGCCCTCTGACTATGTGGGTTCCCAACTGCGAATCAAAAATACAGTTGACCCTTGAACCCTGTGGGTTTGAACTGCTTGTGGGTCCACTTAAATGCAGCGTTGTTCAAGGGTCAGCTGTAATCAGCTGCTGGGGTCCTTTCCTGTACCAGGAGCTAGCTGTCTCACCAGTAACGGAGAGTCTGAGTCTCCTCTGGGCCTGCATCCTCGTTTCATTTGTGGATCTTGAGAATCTGAAAACTTGAATCTGGAAACCTATTTTTCAGCTTTGTAGCCATCCTTCCACAGGAGCCCTAGAAAGGCACAAAGCCCTGCGATGTCAAAAAATGACCTTCTTTCCCATGAATCATTGCGATTTGCTGAGTTTAAATAAGGACTCAAAACAGCATTTGTTAATTTAAAAGTTTTACATTTGAAAAAAATAAAGTTACAGTTCTTGTTCTGCTGGATTTAAGGACTGAGATTTGTTCCCACAGCATTTGTGAGACTAGTACTTGGCATCTAATCAATTCTAATTAATTCTTTGTTGAGTGATGGAGCGAAGAGTGGGCCCGGATGGGACCTCAGGGGGACCTTAGGTCAAGGGAAACCTAAAGGAACTAGGGCGAGGGAGAACCTGGAATACACTTGTTTTAGGTTCTTCCTTTGAATGCATTCTAACAGCACCCTCTGTTTTCTGGCTGATGTGTGTATAGGGATGGGTGGGAAAAGATGGCATTGTGTTAAAGAAAGCACAGAATGCTTTAGGATTCCACTGGAAGGAACAAATTGGGAGTCGAAGTTCCCAAAGGATTTTTGGATTTTAATGACCAACTTTCACACAGTTTTCTCCATTTTCCTCCTGTATTCTTCCACTCCCAGCCTCCACCCCAGAGTCCTATGGCCTGGGGCACTTGGCTGCTCTTTCCTTGGTCAGGGCTGCAAATCTCCTCAGCTGCCCAGAGGCATGTTCCAAATGGCAGAGGCTTGAGGCTTCCCTTTAACCGAAGATGTGGTTCTTGCCCTGGGCAGGAAGAGAAGCCTTATTTCCACACTGCTGCTACCCCCAAGGGCAGCCCCCCAAAGGAAAACTTTAGCTGAACTTCCCACCTGGCCTTGACTTTGGGTGGAAAGAAGCCTGGGGAAACAGATCCTAGTTTCTGTTCTACTGGCTGGCAGGAGGGCAAAGCAATTGTCCTTAGTTTGCCTCATTGTGGCTGCTGGCCGAAGGACTCTGGAAGGCTGGCTGGGGCTGGGGGTGAGGGGAGAGCTCAGCCAAGCAAGCTAGTGGGGCCTGGTGTCTGTCAGCAGAAGGGCATCTGGCTGTGACCTCAGCAGTTCCACCCAAGGCCTGAGAAGTCCAGGGAGGGGTGGGACCAGCCCCACAGGGAGGGAGAAAGCCAGAGGCCTTCCCCAGACCTGAGCCCAGAGAGGCTCTCTACTGAGAGAGGGAAGGCCCCAGGCAGCTTAGGTAGAAGTGAGGTGTGCTGTGGGGGTCTTTTTAAAGCATGCACATGTGCTGCCAGAAAAATTTTACCACATCTAGGAGTCTCAAGGAGGCTCTTAGTGGGTCAGAACTTTGGGTTATTTTTAACCTGGAATCGGGTTACATACAGCATTTACCCCACAGTCTAAACAGCTCTGGAAGGCAGAGGGCTGTGGGGGCGGGAGCTGGCATGAGAGCGCACAGCAGCTGATTCTCAGGTCAGGCTAACTCAGGGAGCGCTGCCAAGGGGGCGGGGGACAGTTAAAGTGCAAATACTACAGAGCCCTGACCTGGGCCCAGCCCCCTCCATGGGGGTCTACTTTCCTCTCAAGAAGTTTCTCACTTTACTAAGAAAGGCGTCATAGAGTTAGAGTCACAGCAACACCAGGGGGCAGACACTACAGACCCTGCAGTGCAGGACAAGGAGTGATAAATCTCAGGTCTGTCTCTCGAGGAGGAGGCATCTGGGCACACTGAGGTAGAGGGGTCAAGGACCAAAAGAGAGTTTATAAGCAAAGGGCTACGAGAGCAGAGAAGTATGAGTTACCGGGTGGGGTTGGGGCAGGGGCAGGGCAGGGTGGGCGCTGGGACTTGTGGCTGGGACATGGGAGGAGGTGGCATGACGGCTGGACCTTGGAGGATGGGTACGATTTGCCAGGCAGATGGTGGGTGAGTAGGAAGAACTGCAGACGAAATACCTGGACCAGAAATAGGAGGGATCAGGGCACCCTGGGGGATGGAGAGACGGTCCCGTACCCAGAGTTTAAGACTGAGAGCCCAGAAGAAAATGCTGGATGGGTAAACTGTAACTGTCTGTCAAGGACTTTTGACTTTCAGCCATAGGCAGAGTCAAAGAGAGTTTTGAACAGGGAGTCATGCGATCTGAGTTACACTTTAAAACTATTTCTAGATGGCTGTGGGTAAGGCCAGACCTGAAGGGGAGAGCCTGGATGCAGAAATCTCACAGAAGCTTGCATAGCTAAAGTGGTGGGAAGTAGGAAACAGAAGAAGTGGACAGGGCCCTAATTTGGGGGTTACTCAGTAGATGTGGGAGAATGGGGGACCAGGGGACAGTGGTGGGAGTTAAAGCTGATATAAAATATGGGGCCCGGATGACTAAGATTGTGGATGGTCCCCTTGAGAGGACAGAGTAGACAGGGGAAAGTTGGGGGGACAGTGTGCAGGCTGGTATGGGGGTGGGGAACCCTAGGATGCAGTCAGACTAGAATTGAGAGTCACTGAGTGGATGACAGAGCTACTGCAGAAGAGGGG
>NW_011889003.1:793848-795880 GCF_000151845.1 Pteropus vampyrus | reverse complement strand
TAGAGTTAGGAGGTAAGACGACTGCAAAGCCAGGTCATCTGCAGGTTTCTCTGCGACGATTCCTGGAGGTCTTTATCGACTCGGTTAGGCTGAATTTTGTTCTAAAAAGGATATTTTCAAAGAATGTTGGTTTTCCATATTCTAGGTTCTTAATATAAACATTTTAGGTTAGGTTTTTAAATAGCCCAAAGCCAAAAACATCTTTATTTATTTACTTAGTTTTGATAAGTGACCTGCCCTTCTTTCTTTTACTAGTCTTTTTTTTTTTTTTCTTTGAATCATTGTCATAGGATTTTAGGGCCCAGAGAGATCTAAGAAGTCACATCCAGCCCTTCTCCTTCAGGCCTTGAGGGCAAAGAGATTTAACCTCAAATCAAAGGGTGGTGGGGAAAGTTTAAGTGGGGAAAGGGTCCTAAGCCCTGACTGCTGGCCCCTCATATCCCATCTCTGAATGAGAGCCAAGGCTGCAACCAGGAACAATGTGACAGAAGGACTGGGGAGCAGTCAGAGCAGCCCCTCCTCTTCAAGGGAGGCCAAGGGAAGGGAGATAGAGATCTGAGTTGCTCACTCAACTGTCCCATCACTGCTGTATTTATGGTCTCATCTTAAGCCTCACATCTGTAGAAAATCATCTGAGAACCTAGATTACTCTTTTGCGGAAGTACCGCATCTTTCTTGCATTCTAGTTTAGAAATCCAGTTTGGATTGGCGATTGTTTTATTTCCTGGAAATCTATGAGAGGTTTGCATGGAGGGCTCACTTCGTTACAGTTTGTGTCTCAGCCTCATGGGGAACTCTCTCCTGAAACATGAGTCTTTGTTTTGAGGAGAGCCTTAGTGGTTTTGTCCCCAGGTGAGCTCGGCATTGCTTCCACAGCAATCTTGTTTGCCCATCATTAATCCTGTTTTCAATAGTTTCCTCTAGTGATCGAAAAAGAAAAATGATGCAAGAGCAAACTGGAAAATACGTGCCAGACTGCGAGCTGCTTCGAGGTATTTTTCTTTTTAGAATTATTTTTATTGTTCATTTCATACTGTGCAAAGATTTGATACTAGATCATAATGTAATAAAAACACACTTATAAGCTTGCAAAATAAAATGATAGTCACTATAATCTAGTGTCCGTACCACAATGATATTTAGAACCCCCAAATCGAAACATCTAGGGGGCGATTTTATTCCTTACCCTCATTTTTAATCTGTCAAACCTGAATTTTATTTTAGCTTTTAATTTTTTTAAATATATTTTATGATGCTACAGATTTTTGTAATTCATATGTTAAGGCTTAAAATGGAAATCTTCTCTGTGAGTAGATTATTAGAGAAACAGCTTTATTTTACCTTAGCATTTTCTATGGCCCCCATGTTCTAGAATATTACTTCTAGTTACTTTATCTTTGAACTCAAGGTATTTAACTTTTATACAAATGGAAAAAAAATAGTTCAAAAAGCATCACCTCTTCTTTAGCATTACATAACGGCAATTAACATACAATTTACAGCTCTAGGTAGAGAAATCAAACCTGCCTTCAAATATTAAGAGCCAGGTCTCTTATGTTGCAGGCTAATCTTCACACCATTTCACTATGTTGTATCTTTTGCCATTATTAAAAAGTTATCTTTCCTTTTTCTGATTGAATTGTAATCAATGTTTTAAGGCAACTTGAAAAACAGCATTATTTTTTGAGCTGACTTTAAATTTTGAAATTCGCCTTTAAAAAATCTTTTCCTCCGAGTCGAGGACATGAGCAATATGTGACTCTTAAAGCAATAATTAGAAAAACAGGCAGAGATTTCATGCAAAGATATTGTTCATCACAGTGAAATGATAAAACAAACACATTTTTCATTTATTTCAATGAAAAATTGCAAGCCACCTAAATGTAGGGAAAACTGGGTCTACCAATATAGACTATAGCGTAGCTATTACAAATAATAGATTATGTAGTATTTTTTCTTTTTATTTTCATTATTAGCTCCTTTTTGTATATAAATTAACTCTATGAAGTGTGCTGATTAAAGGCTTTGCAGC
>NW_011889003.1:776400-793033 GCF_000151845.1 Pteropus vampyrus | reverse complement strand
AAGAGGACCCAGAAGTGGGAATGTCTGCCTTATATCTAGGCTGTGATGGGTGGTTCCAAAGGCATTCCTAGGCAAGCGAGGTCATTTTGATTGACTTGGCTGCTCTATAACTCTGCCTAGTGCGCATGTGTGTATCCAGAATTCAGTCTGTTATAATTAGATTCTCAAACTTCCAGGCATAAACATAGTATTATAATGAAGCTTAACTTGTAAGCAAATCAGGGTAGTACCCCTGCGCAAGCATCTGTAGCTGAATTAGGCCAAGCTAAGATTATGACCTTCCAGTCCTTCGTCTCTGGGGATGCTGGAGGAATTCTCTAAATACCAACGGTGTGTTCTTTGGGCGGTCTCTGGGCTGGGCCCCTATTCCTTTGTTCCCCCTGTCACTCATGTCTTACTAGCTACCTAACAAGTTGAATACACTTGCTTTCTGCCAGGCAGTGGGATGAGTTGGACATAGAGAGTTTGGTAAGGTATTTACCATCTGATGAGAGGGCCAGAGGTGAACAGAGGGTAGAATCTGTTTAAAGTATGTGCAGAGCGCTGAGAGCACAAAGATGGGTGTTTCGACTAGTCCTGAGCTTGAAGAGTGAGGGGATGCTGAGTTCTCTTGGAAGAAGTGATACCCAAGCTAAGCTGGAGAGAAAAGACAAGGTGCCGGGAATTGGGAGGGTACAATGAGCCTCCATCCCCGCAGCGGTGCGGGGAGTGCTTAGGGAGTGAGAGTAACCAGTTTTAAAATGTCGACCAATAAAGATTTGAGGCTGTAAAACAAATTAAAAGTTTATTTTGGGCTCTTAAAGGATTGAAATCCAGGAGAAGCAGATTCAGGGAACAAGCCAAATTGAGCTATGGAGAGAACATAGAAAGGCAAAAACCACAAACTGTAATTCTTTCATGCAAATAAAGACTGCTGTCTAGGTTAACAGGGGTTGGTTAGTTTCAATATGCAAATGAAGAAGGTGAAAACTACAAGGAGGTCAAGTCCACATGTGTCCTCCCAGCAGTTGTTGTTCTTGGATGTTTATGGCTCCAGGATGTTTATGGCTCAGCCTTGAGCTGAGTTTAGCAAAAGGTTGAACAACTTAATAGCAGCTCTGAGAACTGAGGCACAAGATATACACAGGCCCCTCTTCCCTAATAACCTCCTGACTCTATTTTAACTGACCCTCTTAGCAATGTTTATTTCATTTCATTTCTTTCCCTTATCAAAAATTTAAGGAATTTAAAGCAAAAGAATTTCTCATGGTTGCTCAAGATGAAGGCCAGTGAGTAGTTAGCACTGAGTAGCTCACGTCACTCAATGCGATGCCCTTCAATATCTGAAAGGGCAGGAAACACTATTAACAGAAAAGAAACAGTCTAACTCATTTCCACTGTAGTTCTTTACTTTTCCTGGGGAGGTGTTTTTAACTTCCTACTGATGACGCAGGACAGGGCAGATTCCCCCGTGTGGGGGGAATTGAAGCTCTCCACTGAAAGAGAAGAGGGTTCTTGGTGGAGTGTAATAGAGAATTCAAACATACGTCAGAGTCAAGAGGAAAGTTTATTAGAGAAGGTAACACTCCACAGACAGAGCGCAGTCTCCTCGCAAAGACAGAGAGTGAGAGTCTGAGAGAGACTCAGAGGGACAGAGACAGTAGAGGGAGACGGGACAGTGAGAGAGACAGAGTAAAGACACTGAGAGGGACCCCAAGTGTCCAGGAATTCAGTTTATATGTCATTCTTTAGTTCCTGTGAGTTACAGTTTAAAGACTTTGTTTACCCATTTCCTTTCATGGTGTGGACATACAGTGAGGAAGGATAAGATTATGTAGCCTGAAAGGTAAGAAAATGTAGAATGAAAGGCCTGCCTGCTGGCAGTTCCCAGCCTGTGATCCATAGGTTGCCCATGGTTTTAGCCACAGGGAATGATGGTTTTATTTGCGTAGGGTGCCACTTAAAGATTCTGTTTTTCCTCTGTTCCCTTCATGGTGTGGGAAATAGGTTGTTAGCAATCCCAGCAGAATCTTCCTTCGTTCTGCAGGTTTCCTCATGGTCTGGCTGCAAGGCTGATGAGCATCTTGCAGTCTCTGAATATAGCTTGATTTAACATTTTAGTTCTCTTACCTCCTCCCTACATTACAGAGACCACCTCCCAACGGCCTCTGGAGTCTTCGCCTTGCTGATATCCCTCCCATACCTTTCTCCAGTGCCCCTGCTCCCTACCTCAGCCACCACCACCTCCAGATCTACAAGACAACCTAAACTCCTCTTGCTAAATCTGACCTCTCAGAACATAACTTACATGTGTTGGGCCATAGAGAGCCCCTGTGAGGCTGACTCCTATCTTTGGATACATGTCTAAGGCTGGAGCCCTCTTTCCCATCGATAAAATTTAGAAAGAACAGTAACGAAAGCTGGCTATCATAACCAGGCCAAGACTGACTCCCCACTGTGCCCATGTCCTGCTTGGAGGGTCTGCTGGGGAACTGGTCACATAGACCCACAGGCCCATGCAAAGACTGCACGGGTGTGTTTCCTGTGAATTTCCCTCTCCCTCTGCTCTCCCACTGCTTCCCTAGCCCTCTCCAGAATAGAAACAAAGATTTTAAATAATTTCTGATATGAGCGTGAGATAAGAGTATATTCCGATGCGTGCTTGCCGAGTTTCTCAGCTCTCAAAGGATGTTAAGACTAGGGCTAGGGAAAGGAGAGGAAGAGGGAAGGAGGGCAAGGGATGGGACTATCGGGGCGGGGCGGGCGGGAAGGCCCCACAGCCTCCAGGACCCGGTGGCAGAAAGACACTGTTGACTGCAAGCGTCTCAGGGATCCACCCCTAGTGACCAGTTGTGACACTTAGGTTAATGCTGAGAAACAGTGTTAGGGTGAATGCCATCTGGTAAAAGTAAAGCAGAACTCCCCACCTCTTTCCTCACCCCCAAATGAACCCAGATAGACCAAAGATTGCACTTATTACCTTGGAGTAGGAAAAGCCTTTCTGAGCATAATTCAAAACCCAGAAACCATGAAGGAAAGGAAAGGAATGGTCAATCTGACTACAAAAAGATAAAAACTATCTGCATGGGGAAAAAAATAGGCATAGTGAAAGAGAAATGACAAGTTGTGAAAAAGCATTCGCAACCATATCCCAGGAAGCTAATTTCCTTGATAAATAAAAGACTCCTATAAATCAATAAGAAATAGGCTAACAACCAAACTGAAAAGGCCAAAGGCTACAGACAGTTCCCAGAGAAGAAAAAGCAAATGGCTTTTAATTGGTGAAAAGATGCCCAACCTCATCCATAATATAAATGTATACCAAAACTACAATTAGATACTAACTTAAAACCTTTCAGATTGGCCAAGATCAAAAAATTAATAACACTATTAGTGAAATAGTAGGAAACAGATCTTTATATATATTGCTGATAGGAGTAGAAATCGATTCACTCCTTATGGAGATTAATTTTGTAATTCTGTCAAAGTTTTAATTTCATATACTCTTGGATTTAGCAATGTCACTTTATGAATTTATTCTATAGCTATATGTACAAATTATTTAATAATTAGAGGCAACCTAGAATACAGGTGAAGCTTTGCTTGCTCACCGTTCACCTCCTGCTGCATGGCCACGGCTGTTACTGGTCTGCAGCCCAGAGGTTGGGGACTCTTGTTTTAAGTAGTCATAATTAGACCACAAGGTCGATGAAGGCAGGATTCATGTCTGATTAATCTGTGCATCTCCCTGAAGGCCTAGTGAAGCTTCGTTCCTTCAATGCGAACAACTTTTGAGATTGTACTCCATGCCAGGTACTGTGCTTGGTGCTAGAGATACCAAGATGAATAAGGCAGAGTCTCAGCCCTCCAGCTGTCTGTGGAGTAAGAGAGTTAACTGTATAACCCAATAAATCACATTTGAATCTTGTTAAAAAGGTGGGGTGTGAGGGGTTCGTTAGTTGGGTGGATGAATGGAAGCGTGTATCTGATTGCATCTGTCTGATGCCTATTTTTCTTTCAAAATTTGCCTGATTCATCATGGATCCAATCCTGAGTCTGCCCTTTTTATGTACAGCACCGAGGTTACAAAGTTCTCCCTCTCACATTGTCTCTCTAGAACTACATTGTCCAATATTGTAGCCAACAGCCACCTGTGGCTATTTAAATCTAATTACAACCTCAAAGAGTTGGGAAAATGTGAAAGAGCTGGGAGGCGGCATTGCCTTTTTCGGAGTTCCCACATGCCACACTCACAGGTAACCGCAGCCATTTCCTTGAGAAGGGGGCAGGGTGGGGTGGTCTGTGGCAGGATTCAGAGTCCCTGGGAAGCTCACACAATAGGAAAACACCCTCTCTACGAGGAGTCTCTCTAATTCTTCCTACTCCCCCCAAACAGGCAGTGGAATGAGGCATATAAATGGAGGGCTTGCCAGCAACCAAGCTGGGTGACACAGTAAACTTGGGATGTGGGACCACAAAGGACTTTCAACTCTACTGGCATGCCCATGGGGGTGCAGCCGGGTTGGGGGTGCCCTGAAACCACAGTGACCAGAGCCAGCCACTAGGGGGTAGTGAAAACCCTCTTTCTAATTCTAAATAAGGTGGGCGAAAAGAACAACTCCCAGGGTGCTCATTGCTTCTCAGCCCGGCAGAACCAAAAATAAAACAGAAAACATTTAAGAGAGAAATTAATGCAAACGATAGTTTCTTGTTTTACATGAATTTCTGGGTAGATGAGAATCAAAAGAGATCCTTCAAGAAATCAAATAAGAAATCTCCCAAGACAGATGTTGCGTGTCCACTTGTTGTGGAATCTAAACTAATACATTCCTCTAATAACGTGTTCTCCAAAGCCCTGGCAATCTCGCAGCATCGCCCTGTAACACCGTTAGTTCGCAACGAGGTGTTTTACGCGGGGAAGACCAGCATGCGGACTTCTCTCACCCTCTTGGCATTCGGCAGTCTCTGGTGTATTTATCACATGGTTTGAGGACTAAATTAAGAAGTGAAATGAAAATGAAAATTCAATACCTGCCTCAGCTCAGTTCTTGACAATTCTGTTGTCTCTTCTCCCTTCCATGGGGAGAACAGAATCACTTTGCAGTTAGACTAGAGTTTAATTTCTACAAACCGATGCCCCCTAGTGGCGGCAACACACCCTGGAAGTTGACAACCTTTCACCTTTCACCGGGCAAAGTTGGAGTTTACTTATCATTAGAACTGACAAATTCCCCAAACTGCTTTTCTGTCTTTCAGATCATATTATGTATTCCTATGTTTTATTTTTCATCTCCAACGTGTTTGCATATGTCTAGAGAGAAGTACCTTCTGTTCCTTACGAGGCTTTTCCATTTTTTCTTTACAGGCAAAACAAAACAAAAATCTTATTGTGTAGATCTTAGGAGCTAGATTGTGCCATGCAGTTTTTAAAACAGGACTGCGAGGTACTTATTACTCTCCCTATTTTGCAGATGAAGAAATGGAAGCCCTGGAAGGGTGTTGGCCAAAACCACAGATCTATTTCCCAGTGAAGTCTGGATTTAAAGCCTGATTGCTCTACTCTCTGCTTCGATGAACTCTTGGAAGCAGGAAGCCTGTGGGGTTATAAGTCTCTGAAACCCCACAGCACCTGGCCCCACAGCTGGCACATCATAGGCCCTCAAAACACATGGAGTAGAAAGAGGGTGGGATGTGGAATAAGGGAGAGACCCAGAGATCCCCAGACGGCTGGGACCTGAAGGAATGACTCGTGTTAGTGAGTGCACTTGGGGCTGGTGGGTAGAATGCACGGTCTGTGGATTTCAATTTTGCAGTTCTCAGCTCTGTCTCAGGCCACAGAGAATGAAGGGTATGAAGTGATGGGACCAGGTCTGGGCGCGGAGGGAGAGAAGGAAATCCAGGGGCTTACCAGGACCTCCCTGGGCCCATCCCAGCTGAAGCCAGCCCTGCCGTACCTGGGGCACAGGGGTTTCTTACCTTCAGTCTGAACCAGCATTTACTGAGGACGTACCGTGTGTCTTTGGTGTTGAAGGTTATTTCCTTCAGTGCTCTCAAGGCACAGCCAGGCTGCATCCTTGCCATAGCAAGAAAAACAAGCCACAGAGAAGCTAGTTACTTGTCCAAGAAGAAAGAAAACTTTTTAAAAAAATCTTCCTTTGTACACGTATTTCCAAATTTAAATGTGTAAAAAAGTGAATGAGAGGCAAGGAGTGGAGAGAATGTGGGCGCTCTGCGGAGAAGTTTCATTCGGAGCTGCAGCTGAATGAGGCAAGGAGTGGAGGCAAGCTTTGGGTTATTTTGGTTTTGTTTGTTAAAGAGGAGAGAGCCTCGCGTCCGTGTGTGGCTGGGGAGGATCTAACGGGGGCAGGAAGCGATGCCAGGGAGGGCAGATCTGGGGCCAGCGGCTCTGGTAGCAGGAGAGAGGGGACGGAGCTGAGGTGCCTGGGAAGGGTTTGATGGCAGCAGGAGCCCCTCCATTGGCTTTGCTCCCAGTTTATGGAACCAGTTAGGCTCAGGAGGGAGCAGACAGGAAGCCATTTATTTTTATTCCCAACTGTTTTTTTTTTAACTCACTTTGTGGGTGGTTCCTTCCCGCCCTAGAGTGAGGTCTCGGGCAGATCCCATAGCTTTTCAACTCATCTTGAGTAAAAGAAAAGAAAAAGAAAAAAGAGTTTTTAGCTTATTAGATCAATGGAAACTGAATTCCTGGTCCAATTCAAAACCTCTTCCCGCTTCGGCTTAGGCATGCTTTATTTACAAGGTAAGAAAGGAATTGTGGTTGTTGCTCTCCCTTTCACCTGTCCCCTTACCCACCAGCTGCTGCTTTGGGACTGTGCTGGCGGAGGGAGATGGGCGATGGGCAGGAAAGGTCTTCCAGGAGTGCTGTGGTCCGCACCTGCCTGGAGCAGATGGATGCACAACCTCTGATTCCTCCTGGGCAGAGGTCCTTAGGCGAGTATTTGGTGTCCACCGTCAGTGGGAGTGTTTTCCACTTGGGAAGTGCCTCCTCCAGCTTTCTGCTTACCATCCCACAAGTCAGTGTGGGCCATGGCAGCACAGGCAGTGCCTGTCAGAAATGGAGAGCTCAAGCTCATCCACACCTGTTGAATGAGAATCTACACATTAACAAGAGCCTGCGGTGATGTGAGGTACAGTCAAGTTTAAGGACTGTTAAAGAATAACAATTCAACTGAATAAATTTGAAGATCTAATTGACTTTACTGAACAATTCACAGATTGGGCAACATCCATCTAGTAAATAGAATGTGCTCTGAGGAACTGTACAAAACAGAAGGCTTTATCTGTATGTGGAAGGTTTTTATAGGCAGAAATGGGGTGGGACAAGAGAGTTAGATGGGTGGCATATTTTAGACAAAGTCACCTTCCCTTAGGGGAAGGCAGGGGATCTTTATCAGGCAGATGACCTCACTAGTGCTGATTAGGAAATTCCAAGCCGATTGGCTTAAAATTTCACTCCTTGAAGAGGTTGAAACTACAATTAGGTTAGGTATTATATCTTTGTGGGGCTTAGTACGAGTGACTCCATTTTGGATCTTTTGTTTTGTAAGCTCTGGCTTACAACTCCCCCAGCCCCCTGAGTTCTAGTGGCATCCCTCTTTGCTGAGTCACCTTGCCCCTTCAGACAAGTGTTTTGAGAGAACACTTGGAGAGTCCCCTGGTGTTCGAGGGAAGAGTGGCAGTACCTGACCCCAGCTGGGAACTCTAAAAGGGAGAAGCTCTCCTTTGCCAGAGTTCCCTTATAGCACCCCCAAGTCCAGCTCCCTTTTACCCATCTACACGTGGCCCCTGGAAAACACGTTTAGGGAAGGAAATAAAATCTTTTTCTTCTACTCACTTTAGGCTGGGGCCTGTAAATTAGACTGACAAAAGACAGACTAGTGAGGGAAAACAAACAGAAATTTATTACCATGTACATTGTGCATACATATAGTAGCACTTGGCTATGAGAAACTCAAAGGGGTGGTTAGAATTTGGGCTTATATAGCATCTTAACAAATAATACATTTTTAGAGAAGTGATAAGACAAAGGCAAAGGGCTTTGAACTTTAAGCGTGGCAAATTGCAGGAAAGCAAACATATGGGGGACTAATGGAAGATAAGGGCTAGTTTTAGCAAGATCTGTTGTGGATTGGTGCTTGTAAGGGTCTAGCATTGTCTCCAGTGATTAACTCTGTCCTTCTGGTGGAGAGGGAAGGGAGGGCACCTCTGCAAATGCGTGTGCTGCTTTTAGGCAAATGGGGCAGCAGGGAGCTTTTCTTGTATCTGTTTCTTCTCGATTGCCTTCAGCTCAAAATTAGCCTATGCCAAGTGGCAGAGTTGAGGTGGCATATTCTGCTACTTTTCACATGCTTGCCCCAACCCTCTGTCTCAGCTCTGCAGCCCAGTGGAGTCACCTCAAGCAGAGCTTCTCCCTTTTAGAGTTCCCAGCTGGGGTCAGGTACTGCCACTCTTCCCTCGAACACCAGGGGACTCTCCAAGTGTTCTCTCAAAACCCCCGTAGGGGAAGAAAAAGTTTTCCTCGACTCTCTTGGGTCCCTGGCTGGGTCTGAAAGTTAAACTGACAAAGACATATTCATAGGAGAAAAGCATAAGCATTTATATAAGATTTTTTATGACAGGGGAGTCTTCATAAAGAAATGAAGACCTGGGTATTTTTATATTTGGCTTTGATGGAGAGTGGGCAGTTGTGTAGAAATATGACAGGTTAAGGAGTATGAGGGAAGTGTAGTAAATGCAGGGAACTTAGCAAGCGCTGTTTGTTAGGATTCTTCGTGGTGCCCCTTTGTCCTCAGAGATTAGGATGCTCCTTTCCTCTGGGTATAGGGAGGGTGCCTCTCACATGAGGGTTTTAGGACCCGTTTCAGAGGAGAAGGGTGGGGAAGGAGGTCAAAGTAAACGTCCTACTTCTGTTTTCTCAAACTCCTTCAGCTTGAAATATTCAGTGTGCCAAGGTGGCATATTTTTTGGGTAGTGTATCCTGAACCCTATCACTTCCCATGATGGTTGAGGTGAGGCAGACACACTCCCTCTCCCAGTGGTGTGGGTGGTAGAGGTGGGGGTGGCACCGCTGGGCACACTGACATCTCTATCCATGGAACTCCTCATTACCAGACACCTCCATGCCCAGCGAGCCCGCAGCCTTCTCAGAGACACTTGCAGAGAGGTCATGGGGAGAGACGATGTCACACTTTCTTAGAAAGTCTTACAGAGGTGCTTGTATTCATTATCTATTGCTACGTACCAGATTACCTCATATCTTAGCACTTAAAATGATGAACATTTATTATCTCACAGTTCTGTGTGTTATGGACTGAACTGTGTCCCTCCAAAATTCATATGTGGAGCCCTAACCCCCCAGTACTTCAGAACGTGACTGTATTTGGAGATAAGGCTGTTACAGAGGTGACTGAGGTTAAAGGAGGTCGTAAGGGTGGGGACTTAAATATGACTGGTGTCCTTATAAGGAGGGGGAGAGGTTACCAGGGGTTCGCGTACACAGAAGAAAGGCCATGTGAGGACATGGCGAGAAGGCAGCTGTCTGCAAGGCAAGGACGGAGGCCTCAGGAGGAACCAGTCCTGCTAACACCTTGATACGGGGCTTCCGGCCACCAGAACTGTGAGAAATAGATGTGCATTATTTCTGCCACCCAGTCCGTGGCACTTCGTCATGGCAGCTCGAGCAGACTAACACACCATGGGTCAGCAAAGTGATTCTGGCACAGCTTGGCTGGGTGCCTCAGGATCAGAGTCTCTCCCAAGGCTGCAATCAAGATGTCTTCTCAGGCTGCGGTTCTCTCAAAGCTCAACTGAGAAGCATCCACTTCCAGCTCAGTCTCATGGCTGTTGGTGGGCCTTAGGTCCTCACTGACTGATGGCCGGAGACAGCAGTGCTTTGCCATGTGGGCCTCTCCATAGGGCAGTTCACAAGATGACAGCTGGATTCCTCAGAGTGAGAGAGGAAGCCTGACACAAGTCACATACATATATATTTTTTTGTAACCTAATATCACTGTGGCATCCATCACTCTTTCAGTATTCTGTTTATTATGAGTGAGACGCTAGGTACAGTGCAAGCTCGAGGGAAGGAAATTACACAGATGCATGAATACCAGGATATGAGAATCAGTGGGAGCTACCACAGGGGCTGCATGTCGCTGTGGTCTAGCACGCCACTTTAAGATTCAGGAGTACTTAGCACCTATGGTATTGTTTTTTTGTCTTGGTCTTCAGTTAAAATGGAGACAATAAGAAAAGGACCAGGTAACATCCTGTTACACCAGTGACAAGAGAGGAGGCAGAGGGTGTGGGTAGATCTGATCAATTTGGTGGTAGCACGATAATGTCTGGATGGTTCCATTTTCCAGTGAGGTATGAAGTGTGGTCATTAGCTAGAACTGGGACTGTAGAGGGTGTGACAAAGAAAGTTACTTTAACCCCCCAGTACTTCAGAACGTGACTGTATTTGGAGATAAGGCTGTTACAGAGGTGACTGAGGTTAAAGGAGGTCGTAAGGGTGGGGACTTAAATATGACTGGTGTCCTTATAAGGAGGGGGAGAGGTTACCAGGGGTTCGCGTACACAGAAGAAAGGCCATGTGAGGACATGGCGAGAAGGCAGCTGTCTGCAAGGCAAGGACGGAGGCCTCAGGAGGAACCAGTCCTGCTAACACCTTGATACGGGGCTTCCGGCCACCAGAACTGTGAGAAATAGATGTGCATTATTTCTGCCACCCAGTCCGTGGCACTTCGTCATGGCAGCTCGAGCAGACTAACACACCATGGGTCAGCAAAGTGATTCTGGCACAGCTTGGCCGGGTGCCTCAGGATCAGAGTCTCTCCCAAGGCTGCAATCAAGATGTCTTCTCAGGCTGCGGTTCTCTCAAAGCTCAACTGAGAAGCATCCACTTCCAGCTCAGTCTCATGGCTGTTGGTGGGCCTTAGGTCCTCACTGACTGATGGCCGGAGACAGCAGTGCTTTGCCATGTGGGCCTCTCCATAGGGCAGTTCACAAGATGACAGCTGGATTCCTCAGAGTGAGAGAGGAAGCCTGACACAAGTCACATACATATATATTTTTTTGTAACCTAATATCACTGTGGCATCCATCACTCTTTCAGTATTCTGTTTATTATGAGTGAGACGCTAGGTACAGTGCAAGCTCGAGGGAAGGAAATTACACAGATGCATGAATACCAGGATATGAGAATCAGTGGGAGCTACCACAGGGGCTGCATGTCGCTGTGGTCTAGCACGCCACTTTAAGATTCAGGAGTACTTAGCACCTATGGTATTGTTTTTTTGTCTTGGTCTTCAGTTAAAATGGAGACAATAAGAAAAGGACCAGGTAACATCCTGTTACACCAGTGACAAGAGAGGAGGCAGAGGGTGTGGGTAGATCTGATCAATTTGGTGGTAGCACGATAATGTCTGGATGGTTCCATTTTCCAGTGAGGTATGAAGTGTGGTCATTAGCTAGAACTGGGACTGTAGAGGGTGTGACAAAGAAAGTTACTTGTACAGCAAAGACTCGTGCTCCCTCAGGTCCTCTTATTATAGAACTGCCCAGCCAGGAACTACATTTCCCAGACTCCCTTAAGTCTAGGTGAGACCATGTGACTAGTTCTTGCCAATTAACTATGAGGAGAAGCAATTTATGGCATTTCCTAGTTATGGAGATTAAGAAGCAGGTCTGCCTTTCCCTATTTTCTCTTTCTTATATGTAAGCTGTTGGGTGGGTACAGAGAACTTCTATGCTCTAGGAGGGAAGATCCACAAGATAAAAGGTGCCTGGTTCCTAAAAGCCATCTGCCAGCCAAGAATACCAGTCCTGGACTTTTATGTGAGCAAGAAATTAACTTTTATTCTTCAAGACACTGAACAAATGAGATTTTATTGTTGCAACAGGTAGCATTACCCTAACTCAGGGGTCTGCAATCCCAGGCTGCAGACTGGTACCAGTCTGTGGCCTGTTAGGAACCAAGCTGCAGAGCAGGAGGTGAGTGGTGGGCAAGCGAGTGAAGCTTCATCTGTATTTGCAGCCACTCCCCAGTGCT
The DNA here is from genome assembly GCF_000151845.1 of Pteropus vampyrus. Classification (NCBI taxonomy): domain Eukaryota; kingdom Metazoa; phylum Chordata; class Mammalia; order Chiroptera; family Pteropodidae; genus Pteropus; species Pteropus vampyrus. Next base: position 780,981 of record NW_011889003.1, on the reverse strand, counting down.
AGCATCACTGCCTCAGCTCCACCTCAGATCATCGGGCATTAGATTCTCGTAGGAGCACCGATCCCTGGTGCCAAAAATAGTTAAGCACCACTGCCCTAACTCACCCAGGTGTAGTAGGTTTGAGAATTGAGAAGCAGTATGAAATATGTGTCTCAGTAAGTGGCCATAGAGGGAGTAGATACTGGCAGTGAGGCAGCCCACCATCTGAAGAGCCTTGCTGGTCTGGGCAGGACATTGGACAAGGGTGACCCACTCATATGTCTCCATCATCAGGAATGGACCAAGGAGAAGCCGAGCTGCATAACAGAGGCTGTGAGTCAAAAAACTTCTTAACCCTGTATGCCCCAGGACCCTTGAACAGCCCTAAGAAAAGGGTGCCCTGAAAATGACTAAAATTGGACTTCCCACTACCCATATGCAAAATGGGTATGAAATGGCTGTGATTCATATTCCATAATATATGGATGTGTAAGAAACATCACTCATTTCTACTTTCTTTAAATTAGTCTCTAAGCCTCCACCCTTCCAAGTTGGTCGAGGGTAAGTTCCAGGCATTATTGGTGTGCTGTCCTTCTCCCTAATGTTGCATAGTACCCAGGAGGCCGACATGGTGCTCTCAAATAAGAGAAGGCCTATCATCTTTGATTCAGGATGATCAAGCACAGTTTGCCTGGGTGCCTCAGGCACAGCTTAAGTGGAGCACTTGGGGTCCTCTGCAGTGGTGCTATATTCTCCGGGCAATGCTAAGAATAGGGCCAGGTCTATGAACTACTTAGGAAGCCATCGGCCTCAAGAATCTCTCCTACCTCTTTCTACTGCCCAGGACCCATGTTCCCCTGCCATGTTTCCCCTTGAGCAACTCATACTTCTGAAAAACAACAGCCAGAAAAGGAGGTTAGATATAAATGACTTTTCTTTTCTCATCCAGCAACATGAACCTCCCTGGGGGCAAAAGGTGAGGGGTCTGAAATTCAGGAAGAACGAAACACAAATTAATGTATCAATGTCCTGGTTCCAGCATCAATCTCCTAGGACTATTGTGAAGATGAGAAAAAGGAAGCACATAAAATAGCCAGCATAAGGCCTGGCATCAACCAAGTTCTTGCTATTATTCCATATCTTTGTCCTCCACTTCCTATGTTCCTTAATCTTGTCATCACAAGAAACAAGCTAAGTGAAAGTTTCAAGTAAGTCGTAGAAAAACTTAAACTCTTTCTAGTGTTCTCACCAAATAAGAGGTGCCACCATTCACTCAAGGAATGGTGTCATTACTGTAGTTCAGACATAGCCATTAGGCTTAGGTTCACAAACCTTGATTGACAAAACTGAGTATCTGTGGTGACCACGAGAATATACCACTCACTTCCAACTACAGAGTGTAATTGATTAACAGCCCCAGCTGCTCAGCTCTAAACTCCTTCACCCATTCACACCGAGGCCACGCCTCCCAAGGCTGTTCTAGCCAATGAGGGAGCGGGGCAGGGATAGGGAAGTGGGTCCATTGCAAGGGAGGGCGTGGCCTCCTCTGACAGGTAGCTGGCTTGAGAACTCACTGACAGTCATGCCAATGTTTCCTCAGACTGCAGGGAAATCTTAGATGATTCCACCCAGACTGCCTTTCTTCCCCTTATCTCCTTCTCTCAGCATCTGACCTGCATTATGGTCGGAAGCCAGGCTCGCCCAACCTCTTCTGGCTCCCTTCCAGTTTTCTCTCACTAATGTTTCTCCTAATAAATTTCTTGCACATTTCATTTTGTCTTGCACCTGCTTCTTGGAGGACCCAGCCTAACATGTTCTCCCCATTCAGCACACACCCTTTACTTTGCAGAAGTATATTATTTATTTACATAGCAAACGTTAGTTAAATGCATTTCCTGTGCTTAAACTGTGAAATGCAACATATAAGGACAAACGTTTTAAGTATAACTGTTAAGATTACTTCCTACCATAAAGAGTTAACTGTTCTCTCAACTGCAGTTTAACATTTATTTTTGCTGAATTTGGCACCTGCTACTATTCAACCTGAGCTTTAAAATCTCAAGTGACTGTTGAGTTCCCTCATGGCCCTTAACTCTCCCTGGAAACTCTGAATTACTTAAAAACAAAAAGCCAGTGGCATGAAAAATATATATATAAGCAATATAACCTCTTTCAAAGTAATTTAGAAGATACAGGGAGAGAATTACCCAGAATGCCGTCATCCTAACACAATAGCTGACATTTTAGAGGGCCGCATTTCCTCCACTGTCTCCAGCTCTCTCCCTGAGCCCCCTTTTCTCTAGAGAGTTATTTATAGAACTGCCTTTGTTTGGAATGGGCCCCAAGTTTTCAGCCCTGGAGGCGCATCAGAACCATCTCTGGAGGTTTTAAAACTGACCGAGGCCTAGCCATGAACTGGATTTAATTAACCTGAATCTTCTTCCTTTTTGGAGCCCAGATGCTAGAATTGAATTGCTCAGACTCCTCAATGTAAACCACTTTACCAGTGCATTCATAGTTCTCTCCTTTTATTGTATTTACTGTATTTGACCTCTTCATCTCTGATTTCTACTCTCATCCCTTCCTGCTAACAGTACCTCGTGGGTTTTATATGTTCTTAAATGTGCATATATTTTTATAAATATGTATTTGGGTGTATGTGTTTTATTGTACATTTGTAAATCTCATTGTTTCTTACCTTTCCACCCTCAATACTCTGTTTTAAGGATCTGTCTTTATTCATGTATGAATATCTAGTTCATGGCTTCTCATTTCTGCCAGTATCTCCCATACCTTACTTTCCATTTTCCAGGTAGGGATGGACACCTAATTGCTATCGGCTGCCTTGTAGCTCTGCATTTCTGTGGTAAGCATCCCCATGCATGCCCCTGTGTGAGCCTGTGTGAGAATTCCTCTGGGAGGAGTGTTCTAGCATCCTCAGCTGATTCAGATACACAGGCAGAGTTGAGGACCACTGCCAATCCCTCAACAAGTTTTATGATTCTTTAAGATTTTCTTCACACTTCTCTCTCGTGGGACTGACTCCTCCCCAGATGAAATCTGAGATGTTCAGGCTACTATCTTACCCCATAAAATTTTCCCTTCAGCAACTCAAGAAATACTAAAGAAGTGATGGATCACATCTTAAACGTGACCCTATATTTTTTTCTTATTGTCGCTGTAACAAAGTATCACAACCTCAATGACTTAAAATGACACGAATTAATTTTCTTACAGTTCTGGAGGTCAGAGTTCTAAAATTAGGGTGCCAGAAGGACTGCATTCCTTTTGCAGACTCCAGGGGAGAATCCATTTCTTTGCCTTTTAGGAACAAGGAACAACACAGAACAAGGAGCTGGGAACAACACAAGTTCCTTGTTACTTTCTGGCTCTATGAGATGCTCCAGGTTCTTCTTGCATATTTCCTGCCCTATCCTAGAATCAGCTTTTTTTCCCAAGAACCTCTTGTGTCTTTGGTTAGACATGGAATCAGAAACCAAGGTGTGGGCACAAGATATGTTCATTGTTACTGGAGTGTTGATACTTCTAGGTCTTCTCAGCTGACAGAGCAAGGAAATGTATGTGTGCCTACTAACCAGTGTTTATACAGATATCTATAAATATTTCTGTATGAACATGAGTTCATGCCTATGTCTGCAACTCTAATCTGTTACCACATGGATCATCTTAGCTTTCTCCCCATACTTATTTGTAAATGCCCGCCCCAATGGTGAGAAGTCTGGCTCCCGCTCTTCACCAATATTTTCTCAGTTGTTCATTTCCAGTATATGTACATGGCAGCATCAGAATCATTAACCGGTACCTTGATGAAAAACAGCCTTACCAAGTGGAATACAGTTTTACCAGCAGTTGTTTTTGCCCTGAGTCTTACGGCTCCACTCATTTCCAAAGTGACCTAGGTCAGCACCTTTTCCCGTCATCCTCTTCCGGGAGGTGTTTTAATACATTTGTAATATGAATTATTTTGTCACAGTCTGCATTCTATCCTGAGATCCTTCGATTATTTTTTAAATTATTTTTAAAATATGTGTACATTGGTTCACTCTTTGTGCTGTAAGGTGCTATGGGTTTTGATAAATGCATAGTATTCTGTATCTATGATCACAGTATCATACAGAATAGTTTCACTACCACCCCCAAAATAAAATTCAATTTCATGCATTTCATGCTCCAATCCCTTCCTACCAAATCTCTGCCAATCAGTGATCTTTTTACCGTCTCTACAGTTTTGCCTTTTCCAGAATCTCATATCATCAAAATCGTATAGTATGTGGCCTTTTCAGATTGGCATCTTTCATTTATCAATATGTATTTAAGGTTCATCCAGGTCTTTTTGTGACTTGATAGCTTATTATTTTTTAAAATAACAGAATAAATATTCCATTGAGTAAATGTACTATACTTTATCTAGTCAATGTCCTCTTGAAGGACGTCTTAGCTGCTTCCAGTTTTTGGAGATTATGAATACAGCTACCATAAACGTTCCTCTTACTCATTTTAAAATTATTTGTCTTTTGCTTTTCAATCTGTGATTAAAGATATGAACTTTGTCAAATTTCAACTATTTTTCCTAGTCTATTA
>NW_011889003.1:735913-774710 GCF_000151845.1 Pteropus vampyrus | reverse complement strand
GGGTGGAATCACCTCAGAAGCTTCTGGCCACACTCTGAAGGCTAAAAATATTTAGCACTGATGATACCGGAAGGTGACTCAGCTGCTGACTCATGAGAACCAACTTCCTCTTCCAAGATAATTGTCAAATCTATTATGAAGTTGTTTTGCCCAGGCAAATCCTGGCCTCATGCTTTCCTGCCATCTTTGCATGTTCCTGTAAAAATTGCCAGTTTGGCTCAAATACCGTTTTTGTTCTTGTACCCTTTTGTTCTATTACAGTCTCGGGTGTTATCCTAACTATCTGTACTAGCTCCTTAACACCTCGACTAGGAGACACTGACCACACACAGGCCACACCTGTGGACCACATGCTCCCATTCCCAAATCAGGACACAGTCATTTGAAATGTGGGCTGTCGCAGACAATCTGGGATATATACTCATTATTATAGAACCAGCACTAAACCTTGATCCATTTTTCTATTTAAATGGTTACCACAAACATATGGAAATAACCACAAACATGTGGGGGAAAAAACCAGTAAACAGCTTGTTCAAGTGTGTCTGACAGTAGTTGGTTTTACTGGCACAGTAACTATATTCCTGTAATTTTCTAATGCGGTACTAATTTCAAGTGTTCCATTAGTGGAAACATTTTTAATGCTGAATATTATAATTCTTTTTATGTTCTTTGTTTTCAATCAAAGCAGTTCTTTTTGTATATAATAAAGCATGATGTTTTTTACACCACTGTAAGACTTTTTATCTAAAATCACAGACCAGATGACCATGTTGCTAACCACAGCCCTGGAGTTGTCCCAGCCCAGATGCCAGATAGTGAGTAAAGCCACTTCGGGAAGATTCCAGCCATTTGGGTCTTCCCAAATGGAGCAAAGACAAAGTACTCCCCCTGCCCATGCCCTACTTACATTTCTTACCTGCAAACTCATGAATGTAAAAAAATGATTTTACATTAAAAAAAAAAAATCACCAGAGTAAAACTCTTCTCAGACCATTTTCCTTAGCGTATGAAGATATAGATATCGCTGAAGTTTTAGTTAAAGGAAAGAGATATCTTTCCTCAGACCTTCCAGACTAAAAATTCCAGATATCCCGATGCTTGCTGGTCCCCATTCCACTAAGGACAGAAGTTCTTCCAACCACACAGGGTCATGTCCCTACCGATTGGGGAACTTACTACTGTGCAAAGAGAAAGGTGACCAACTGGAAGAGATACTCAGTGGTGGCCAGTTGCCTCAGGAACTCTGAATGTTGGATTCCAAATACCTTTTCTGGCATCCTGGCTCCAGGGCTTGTCCTGTGACTCGTCCTGAAGCACACCCAAGGCCCCAGAATCACAGTTTCATCATCTGTCAAAGGCTGAGCTTATGAGCTGTCAAGGTGTGACTCTACATCCACCATGTTTGTTGACCTTTGTGTGACTAATACAGGGACCAGGGCTTGGGACTGGTTAGAGAGAAGAGTACGTAAGTCTGATTGCCAAGTTTTTGACGTTCATCAGGATCCGGAGGGCCTAAGCAGTGGATGTATTTTGTTTTTGCTTCATAACTTTAGGGATAGGAACTAATACTTACTGTACATCTGCAGACTGCAAAGGTGTGCTTCTGGGTCAGCATTGAAAGCAGTTGCTCCCTGAGTGTAAATTCCGAGTCGATCTCCCACCCATAATCCCAAAGCATATGACTCATCCAGGAGTCTGTTGAGAACTCGGCTGTGATAAATGCCCCAAACCCTACAAACTTTGCTTGAATCCATTTGAGTCACCCAGAAATACCCTTCTCCCCTTCTGTTTTACAAACCCATAGTCTTCTGGTTTCAGTATCAATTTTATCTCAACGTTCAGCATAATGTTTTCAGCTAAAAGGCAAAATTGCAGTGTTCCAAACTTTTTCAGTCTGTGATAATGAGATTTATATGGTTGGTGGTGGAGCGGGGAGACGGAAACAGAGACAGAGACAGAGTTAGAGAGAGAGAACAAATTTCTGTATAGGGAGGAATTGAGATAATTTAAAACTAATTTCATTAGTTCTAGAGACATAAACAATTCAGTAAAAATTATTTTACAAGGACTCAAGAACAGTCAACTGAGGATCTTTTATGTCATTTTATAAAGAAAGAAATCACTCGAACGATACATGACAGCCACTGGGTATGGATTCCCCTCAATCCTATACCTAAGAAACCTTTTATTTATGATACTATTAAATAGCTCCTTGGCTCCAGAGTGTATTCCATGTTCACTGAGAAGTATAATTATCTTCATCTACAACTTTAATTCCACAATATTTACCAAGCACTTTTATTAGAAGGTAGCGTATTTACCTAACTCATATGTTCGATTATTGTAACATGCTGGACAATGAAGCAGCTCAATCTGCCTTATCTTTCAGTTCCCCTCCATTCCAGTCTCTTGCCTCTGCCACTCCAGGGTCAGCCCCGTTCCTTCTCCCGCCCTGGTAGACAGAGTAGGGTGTTTTATCTGGACTCTGAGAGCAAGTGCATTAAAGACCACAGGAGCACTGTCCACGCCCAGGGCTCCATCCAACCCAGCGAAAGACAGTTCTGGGAACAAAATGTTTCTCCTTCCTCCTCTCTTGTACCCACACTCTCCTCCTTCTCGGGACCCCGTTAGTTCACGGAATGAGCCCCACTTTGTGCCTTTCCTCAAGGATTCAGACAAGGCCCACCCCCAAGCTCTGCCCCCCACTCTGACTTGCTGCACCTCCCATTCTCCACTTAACATCCACACCATACAATTTAGTTTTCGATTACTTGTTGCTAAGCTTCTTGATAATTATTTCACAGGTGTTGGTTTTGCCTTCGCTATTAGAAGCTCCTGGTAAAGTAATTATTGACAACAGCTCCTGGTATTGTGCTTCACCCACAGCAGGTGCTCAATAGATAAACACTTGCCTTTACATCATGTCTTTCCCTGTGAGGGTGGTGAGCAGACTCAGGCAGCTTACCATAGGCCAGGCTCTGAGCTGAGGAGTGGCCTCTGGCTTCCCTGAGGTATCTTGTGAGGCAGTGATGTCAACACCGCATTCCATGGAAATGCCCGAGGCCTATCTGAAGGCCCCTCTGGCCTCTCCCAGCCCCTGTAAATTCCGTTTCTTTGGAATTCTCTCCTGCCTCCACCCCTGCACAGTAGCCCTCCTTGCATTTAATTTGAGGCATTTGTGAAAAGGTTCCATACCTGCTGCAGAACACTGTATCTGGCATTTAAAAGGATAGTCTGGCTGGGAGGTTGGACGAATGAATTGCTGGACTAAGGGATCGGAGGGTGAATGGGTAGATGGGTGAATAAAAGAATAAGCCAGGTGTGCCCTGGAATGGCGCCCTCCAGAGGACAGAGATTCCTACTTGTTCAGGATTCCAGTGGGTTTCTATTGATTCCACAGGGTGAAAATTTTCAAAATCATTTTCAAAAATCTGCAGTTTAGAAACTAGAATATTTATGAACATGTAATCAAAATATGGTAAGACACTTATAAGCATTACTCTAGAATTTGATATATACAAACATACTTATTTATACTTAGTTGCTGGGTAATACATTTTTGAAGTGTTCAATGTTTTTATTCACCACCTATGTTAGAGGGCCATTACTTCCCTCAAATAAAAGCAAACTAGTCTGCAATCACCAGCAATATTCTTTAACCTTGAACTTGAAGGAAGCTTTTAAAGCAAAAGGCTGGGAGAGCTCTAAGATCCCATCCAGAGTTTCTCAATTTGAGCTGCATGTTTGAATTACCTGGGAGGTTTTTAAGTCTCGACGCCCAGGGCGCACTTCAAACCTATTACATCAGAATCTCTGGAGACAGGACCCAGGCATTAGGATTTTTTTCCTTTTTCTTTTTTTGAATGTTTTTTTTCTTTGATACTTTGGCATCCATATATTTAAAGCTCCCCAAGTGGTTCCCATGTGCAGCTAAGATTGAACCACTGCTCTAACCTACCTGCCGCTGAGACCGATGAAAAGACTTATTGTACACACGTAAGGTTTTATGTTCCCTGTAAGAGTCAGATCTGAAACCAGCCTGCGTCCTCACTCTGATCCCTCCTCATCATCTCCTTCTTCCTTTACACTTATTTCAGTCTTCGCAGTTGAGAATGGCTCCCGGCCATGTCCATGAAGATCCACGTTCAGGTGAACTACGCTATCATTTTGCGAAAGCTGTACTTTTCCACTCGTGAACTTTGAACTGACCTTTTATGCTTAAAAGGAGTTTCGGGAATTGAGAAAATCGGATAGTTGAGATAAGTTCTGAAGGGGTTGCAAACCACCCTGAGCCAGAGGTGGTTATTTCCCCAAATCATAGAAAAGTCGAGAAATAACAAGCTGTATGGCCATCCCCACCCTCAGTCAGTGAACATGCTTCCCCTCTCCCACCCCCCCAACCTTTGTACTCTTATCATTGCCCAGTAAAAACTCCAACTACAGTTTGCTCAGGGTGTCACTTTCTCTCCAGCACTCTCTACTGCAGCAGCTTTAAAAAAGTACTTGCCTTCAACCCTAGTCTTTGTTTTTGCGTTGACAGTTTGATTTCTGGGCTAAGTTATTTGGAAAAACAGTGTCTGGAGGTGTCTACCAAAAAAGCATCTTTTCCTGGAACTTGACAGTAGCTGGGTAGGAGGACACAGGAGGACAGATCTCACCGTCTCGTCTTCCGTTCCCATCCATTAATTCTTCCCACGCCCACTAACTGGGCGGGATGCCTGTAGTGAGTTGAATCAAAAGACTTGCACACAACATCAGTGGGTTGCAGTTATGTATTCAGTTTCCTACTGTACTTGAGTAACACGGCCTGAGAAGGGGAAGAGAAACACTGGAAGAGCTGCCTGGCTGGATTAACTGACTTCTACTAAGTCATGGCTTCCTACGCTTTACAAAATCATCTTCCTACAGGAAAATCGGCTTCCACAGGGGTAGCACGGGTTGCAAGGGTCGCAAGGGTTGCAGGGGTTGCAGGGGCTGCAGGGGCTGCAGGGGCTGCAGGGGTTGCAAGGGTTGCAGGGGTTGCAGGGAGAAGCGCAAGGGTAGCACGGAGACTCGATCTTGACGCAACTGCCGAGCCCGTAGGAGTACGTCACGTCTTTCTCATCCACACATGGCGGCAAGCTGAACTCTTTGCAGATGTTCATGTAGCTGTACTTTTTGGATCCAAGGCAGTCGTACCTGTTCTCCCGCTCGGCAGAAACACACACCTTTCCGTCCTTCACTCGAACTTTGACTTGATCAGGTTCAAAGCCGCACACGTTCACCGATCCTAAAATGTTACTGCTGCAGCATGACGAGGCCAGAATTCTGTTCGTGGTTCTTCTCAGTCTGAAATTTAGAAAAAGGGAAGGGTGGGAGGAAGAAGCTTAGACCTCAGAATTCAGACATAGCTTGAGAAGCAACGCTTTGATCTCTGCTTTGTTTCAATCACCAAAGTAAACGTTAGTCATCGTGAAAAGTCAAATCCACAGAAGGGTATAAAGTGAAAAATAAAAGGCCTCCCATGTAAATCACACTCTCCCACAGGTAAACCTCTGCTAACAACAGATGGGTGTTTGGCCTTCCAGATCTTTCTCCCGTATTGAAATCCCAGCTCCTCCTCTTATTAGTTAAGGAACTTTGGGCAGGTTCCTTAGCTTCTGTGTGCCTCAGTTTCCTCATCTGTAAAATGGAAATAACAGCAGTACTACATCATAGTATTGTCTTGAGAGTTAAGTGAATGTACTTTGCTTAACATTGTGCTTGGTCCCTTATAAATCCTGCTTAATTATTGCCATGATCGTTATTGTTACCATTATTATATATAGACTCTTAGATCCAACTAATAAGATAGCATTTAAAATTTGCATTTTAAAGATGGCTGTCAGCCTCATAACCCAGCCCTGTTGATCCACAGGACTGGTGCCGCCACTGGGCCATCGCACAGAATCAGTCTGCATGCTCCATCAGCAAACGACAAGGCAAGATGCCTAGATCTGGCTCTGCCCAAGGGCACCTGCCTCCTCCTGTCTGAGGCTGCTCCAGACTCTGGACAGCTGGCCCCAGCAGGGGCAGTCAGCTTGGAGAGACTGTGTGTCAGATCCGTGTCCTACCATATTGCAAGTGCTGATTCCTGTCTCTTCTTCATCCAGTGACTTCATATCGATGGCTTGAAATTTATCATGGTGGGAATATTTACACCATGGAAATAGGTAAACGCTGCAAATCAAGGTTTTTCTCCTCCCTCCACCCCATCCCCACAGGGCTGGTTGTTGAATACCATTGTTGTGGCCCCTGGAGCAGCAAACAGATCTCCGCAGTCCCTGTAGAGCTGCTTTGTTGCTGCTCAGAATTCCTGTGTTTGAATCCTTAATAATAAAACAACAATAACAGAAGCTCGCACAAATCGATCACCTATGACACATAAAGAGGTAGTAAAGTGAAGTGCTTAAGAACACAGGCTCTGGAACCGGAGTATTTAGGTTCAAATCTTGGCTCTGCTATGTCAATAAGTTGGTGAATTTCTGTGTCTCAGTTTCCTCATCCGTAAACTTGGGACCTACTTCTAGGGTTGTTATGAAGTTTAAATTAGTTAATGAATGAAAAGTATCTATAATGGTGCTTGACTCACGATTAGGACATTGGGCTTTTGTCTTTTTTTCTTCCACAATGTACCATGATAAATGCTAAGGTGTTAAAGGCACCGTTTCATTTAATCTTCACAATAACCCTGTAATGCAAATGTAATTATCATTTTATAGACAGATGAGGAGAAGGTAAAGGTGGTGAATGGCAGAGTCTAGATTCCAGTCCAGGCCTGTTAATGCCAAGGTTATGATTTTAACCACCAGTTAAACTGAGCTGTAGAGGTCACTGCAGCCTGGTGTGAGCCTTGGATGCTTTGACCTGACTCCAGGTCCATTTTCTTTCTAATTGCCTGATCCTTCCAAAGACAACTCAATGCTCTGAAATGATCTTCTTTTTATCCTTTAACATTAAAAACAATCTGTGTTCTAAGAGACACTCCTAGCAAATCTCGCATTAGTTGGCCTGTCTTGGAGTGCATAATTTCTTGGATATCTCCAGTTTGAGGAGTCTGGACTCATTGATTGAATAATTAGTTTGAGATTTATTTCTAATTCATATTTTTTTGCTAAATTTTGTTTATACACTTACTTTTTGGTCACTTAAGTTATACAAGTTTATAGCAGATAACAGAAAATACAGACAAGCAAAATGGTGGAATATTTTTAAAAGTACTCATACCCCCATATAACATTTAACATTTTGGTGTTTGACTTTCTTCTGTGTGTGCACGCGTGTGTGTGTTTCCACATACATAGTTTTGTGTGTATTCTTATGAAATCATGTTATACATACTGCTCTAAATACGTATTTTTTACTTGATAAATCCTAACATGATTGGTTTAAAACAGTGTAAGCCCATGTACCGAAGGTTATGAACCAAGAATCTTAGTGGCTAATTCCAAAATGGTCAAATAGAATGCTGTCCTAGAAGATGCTGAGGCCGACAGAAAATTCATACGAGGCACCCAGAGGACTGTGGCAGTCAATCAGATCCATTTCAGCCCGGGCCCAAAGCATCTGGGGTAGTATGGGACTCAGACATTTTTCACACCCCAGGTGTACCAGGGTACCTATAACCCATATTAAAAAGAAAGGAAGAGAACTGGACTTCATTTGAAATCTTTAACTCTGTGAGAAAAACAGGAAAAAGAGCACCGTATCTTCCTGAATGAGCAGAGAACAGCACACAAAGATGCATCGTGCTCTCTCTGGATGGACCACAGGCCTGAAGCCCCAAAAGCCAAAGCCACAAGTGAAGCATAGAGGTGAACAGGTGCCCCTACATCTCTTAAGAACCTCCCTTGGTGTGTGTGTGTAGGCTAGTTGTCAAAGCTCCCTGTTCAGCTCAGACCTTCTAGTGGGAGAGGAGAAACATCAAATCTTGCCACGAAGACAGGGCTGGCATTCACAAAGAAGGACCAAAGATCCCAAGCAGAGGCTAGAGGCCCAGCTACCTGCCTGGTTAAATCCGCCAAAGAGACCTGCCTTCTGCAGGAGATGGATCTAGGAGCCAAGTCTACAAGCCAAAGCCGCCTCCCAGATCTATCTCCGCCCTCTTAGCAACCTGAGTCTTGGGGTACTATTTCATGGATTTTGTTGTTTAGATTCCCCTTCCTCCTCTATTCCCATCACTCTGTCCCCTTTGGCCCTGCAGTAGCTACACAGGAGTCTCTCCAGTGTGGGTCTTCATGAAATTGCCTAAAATGCTTGGCCAGGTCAGATTTCTTCTTCTTTTTGCTTATATGTCAGGGGTTATCAGTGGGGATGTGTGGGTTTGGGAGAAATTGCAGGAGCCACATTTTACTCATTAGACTCAACTATGAACTTGCAACTTAACTCTTGCCTAGTGATGTACCCATCACCCCATGTGGGATTTTCCATGGCTCTGTGGGGATTCCCTCTTATGTTTGTGATCATGAGGGTGGAGCTTAGCCACAGTAAACATAAGGAAACCAGCTTGCACCCTGGGTTTTGAGGGGACAGCCAGTGTCTATCTGCCCCCTCTTCTCCCTGCTGAAGCCGAATTTCACCTGAATGTACAACCAAACTCCTGAATGTGATGCATACTGCCCACAGCAATAATGAGTACAGACGGCCATCTTCACAAAGCTATAAATCAGGTTGAGCCTGGTGATGAATAAAGTAATGAAGATGTCAAAAGGTCTATGTCTACCCAAAAGCAAACAGAGGTGGGCCTTCCTCTAGCTGTCCTTTGAGTATTTTACTTTTTCTTCTAATTTATACTCTTTCCAAAGACCCCTTAAATTCTATTCCTCCTTTCCAACTTGTCTTTCCCTTCCTCTTCTTTCTTCTCCCTCCTCCCTTCTTTTCCTGCTTTGTCTTTCTCCTCCAGACTTTTGGGTGGTCCTGAAGAACAGTGTCACCCAGCAGGGACAGACAGTAGCACACACAGGTGCATCTGAGTCCCCAGTAGGGCTTACTAAAATGCAGGTGCTGGGTTGCACTGCCAGAGCTTCCGACTCAGCAGGTCTGCAGAAGAGGCGGGATTTGCATTTCTAACAAGTTCTGGATGGTGCTGCCATTGCTGGTCCAGAGACCACTCTTTGGGAAAAGGCAAACCTGGCTTCAATCCGGGTCTCCCACCTCCTGGTGATCAAGGACATGGCTGCTAAGTCTGTTTCTTTCTCTATAAGATGGCCAAGATGGTACAAGGATTAAATGAAGTGGAAGTGCAAAGGACTTAGTTTTCACTCAGTAAAAGCTAAGTCTCTCTATCAGTCTGTATAATCTGAGGTGTTAAGTGACCCAGCCCCAAGTCCTGTATCATTAAGTAATAAGGTCAAACCAAATAGTAGATATGCATTTGGCCTAGATGGGCAGCAGCTCCTACCTCTGCTGTCCTGGGGTCACTGGGCTCAGAGTCCCATGGTTATGAAGAGGTTGTGATGAGAGGGGACCAAAGGGCCAAACTGGGGGAATAGAGAGCTCTCTTCTCAGTTGGAAGACCAGCCTTTCCCCAGCAATAAAACCTTGGGGCTTAAAGAGGCCCTGATCTCTGAGTCAGAGAATGGGGGTGAGGGTGTGGGAAGATTTCCTTAAGGCACTGCTAAACCCTGCAAAGAAGTCACCATGAGGGCTGTCATCAGCCTCAAGAATGAGAGTGATTCAATGCAAACCTCATTCTCAGAGTGTGAATGGGTAAACAAGAAAAGAAATGAGAAGGCAGAAGTGCCCTTTGTTGGGGATTTTCAAGGGAATATTTTGTTGAGACTCAGGCCAAGCACAGATATTCGGGGGAGAGGGAGGAAGCACACACTGTCAGTTTCCAGGTGTTGGTAAAGGGCGCAGGGGTGAGGGCGCTGCACCTGTGATGTGACTGCAAATCAAGTTTCACAAAGACTGCTGCTGCCAGGTGTCAGAATGGCAACTGGGCATCATTAATTAGGTAATAAACTCCTAAGGGCAGGATTGAGGAAGGGCTGACTATTGCCTGTTTCTCCCACGTTAGGACAGAGGTCGGGAGCCCATGAAGTGTGGTGGTGGGTCAGGTGCAAACCCAAGTCAGGCTGGTGGCAGAGCTTCTCACAGAGGAAACTAAATTCAGTTACCTCAGACCCAATGAATTCAGAAGAGGAAGGAAGAGTTGGGGAAAGAGCGAGTGCGTGCTTGCGGTGCAAAAGGTAATTTGGGGAGGAAAAGAGAAAGAAGCTAAAGAAATAAAAGTACTTACTCGGGTCTCTACGAAGGAAGATGTCTCTTGAAGCAGCTGCTCAGTGAACAATGGAAATAGATTGGACCTTCTGTACTCAGTCTAAAATATATAGCACCCCCCTACACACACACACAAACAGGCATGCACACACACACAGGCGCACACATACACACACAGGCACACACATCAATCAAACAACATACACTCAGGAGTGCTCAAGAAACTCTTGGGGAGAATTAAAATGGTTGACCAAGCCTTCTTATCAGTTATTAGAGGAGCACCCAGAGGCAGAGCAGATTGCTCCCACACAGAAAACAATTCCAATAGGGTCATGGCATCTACAGACCAGGAATCTTCCTTTCCTGTTTGGCAAAGAACTTTCTAGATGACCCAGCCTAGAATCTGAAAGAACATGTCATACCTAACCAAACTGCTAGCATTCTTTAAAAGGATAAAAGGTTATGTGAATATTATTTCTAAACTCAAATAGCCTTGGGCAAGGTTTTGCACCAAAAATCACTTAAAAAAATTGAATCAACATGATATTTCTGGATTTATTTAGTCATGGATTGGGAGTTAGCTGAGAGATAAGGTAAAGAGGCATTACACTGGAAGAAAAAATATTAAGAATGAGAGTCCTCTGAGATTGGGGCTAGATCGGGTTTAACATATTCATCCATATTCAGGAAAATTAAATATTTAAGTTTGCAAGTAGAATTAAGTTCTTCTGGACAGTGAAACTTCAAGCTGTCAGAAATAGAGCATAGAGGGTTCCATGAGGCAGTACGAATGTGCTGGAAGAAACATGGCTGGGAGGAGGTTCAAGAGGGCAAATCTGAGGTCATTTCTAAAATGGATTTGGCTGTTCAGAGATCTGAGAATTAATGTGAAGACATCACCAGTTTCATATACTGACACAGGCCCAGAAAAAAAATCAGCAAAAATCCAGACATTGTCAGGAAAAGTCTCACAAACCATAGAAAGCATTACTTCATACATAAACTACGCTGCCAAGAAGTAAGCTTAAAGTTGCGTCTATTGCACGCCAAGAAATAGGGCTCCTGTTGGAGACGGAGGGCACCCAGATTATAAAGAACAGAGGGACACTCTTTTCTGGAGAGTCCGGAGAGTAGGGACAGCTAGGATACAAAAGCTGAAAGGACTTGGGTCAAAGGTAATCAAGTATTCAGAAGTAGAGGGAGAGTGAACACAGATCTGCTCACAAGTAACCCTTAATTTAGACCAAATATCACAAAAGCATCCCTGACTCACAGTGTGCACAATTTTTGTAACTTGATACTCTAAAGAGTAAAAATAAAAATTGGTTCAAATTGAGTATAGATGAGTTTATAGGCAATATCCCATCCCAGATTATTGAGGGAGGTTTGTCCTGACCTTTGGTGACTGATGACCTAGACAATAATTGCCTTATTGCCTTTTCCAGAGCAACATCACTGTCACTGCTGTCAAGGGTCTTGCTCTGTCTCTCTGCATCCATCTATCTATCATCTATCATCTATCTATCTATCTATCTATCTATCTATCTATCTATCTATCTATCTATCTATCTATCTAACTACCTACCTATCTATCATCTAGCCGTATCATCAGGATAAGACAATAGTATTTAAGGGTACGAACTTGCAATGAGTTCTAAATAAGTCCTAGAGATCTAATGCACAGTACAGTGAATGTAGACAACAATATTGTATGAGAATCATCAAACTTGCTAAGAGACCAGAACTTAATTATTCCAATCACTAACAAGAAATGATAATTATGTAATATAATAGAGGTGTTAATTATCACTACAATGGCAATCATATTACAACATATAAATGTATCAAATTAACATGTTATAACCTTAAATTTATACAATGTTATATGTCAAATATATTTTAATAAAAAATCTATCATCTATGTGTGCCCATCTTTAAAAAATTAATAGCGTATTAGTTTTCTGCACCTTGTTTTTCTCATTTAATACATTAATACATAAAATGCTTCATCAATTCTTTTTATATCTACATATCATCCCAGTGTATGGATGGACCAGAATTTAACCAGGAGTCCGTGCTTTCAACCATTTTTTTTTCAACAATAGTAATAGACTAAATGGCATCTATAGAAAATAAGAAAAGGAAAGCTTTCTCCAGGCCAAAAGAGAAAATATAATCAAACAAAAAATTTTAAAGTGGCTTTTAAAATTGCCCAATTCAATTAAAGTCTTTTCAACTCTGTTCTGAAAGCTGGGACTCTTTCAGTTCTGTACAACATTTACTAGAGTCAGAAGGAGAGGCTGACATAACAGACTCAACTCCAGATGAATTTTAAGTCTTTTTCTTGAGTGGGGGAACAAGAGAAAGGCTTTCCTACAAAACCCAGAAAGTACCTCTATTGTTCAATTTGCTCCCCTGCTCTTAATGCCTCTGGCAAACATTAAGGATTTGATCAATTATTATTACCTCCCCTTTAGTCATTTCTGTAAGTTCAAATATACTAAAATCACTTTACTCATAACCAGAAAAAATGTTTAGTTTGCTGCTTCCAATAGCTTTTTAATGGCATCCCCCATATCTTTCCCTCATTAAAGTCACATTATTTATCACGTTGGCATTCCTGCTATAAACCAACAACAACCCTGCCAAGCAACATCACTTCATTGTCTTTTGAGAATCTCGTAATTCTCATCGTGGACCCATTTACTCTTCTTAAATCTTTGCTAAGTCACTAGAGTCATTACCTTGAGCCCTTTCCGTCTCTGTACAAGTGTTGGTTGTCACATTTCCCCCCTTATTCCAACTTATAAGGCTAACATACCAACTATAAAAATCTTAAAAAGTTCTTTTACTTGGCAAGCTCTCTCTTTTCATCCTCTATGGCTCTAATGGCTTTCCTCTCCAAACTTCTGAGAGATGGTCGAAGACAGTAGAGCTTGACGTCACACAGGCAACATGGGTAGAGATCGCAGAGGCCACAGGAGCGTGATCGCTTTGAATAGCAGAGGCAGTACGGGTACGGGTGCAAGTCGCAGCAGCAGTACGGGTGCATATACAAGTCGCACAGGCATCGTGTGCTGAGTTCGTCGATGCATCTCAATTGTCTCAGTTCTCTGTCCACCTTCTTTATGTCCCTTCTAACACTGTCCAAAAGACAACTCAGTGCAGCCATTACAGTCACACCTTATTGTTCTGTGAGTACCTTTCGGAAATGGCACTCGAGGGGAAAAAATTGTTCTAAGCTCTTCTCAGAAGTTTCTTTTAAAAATAAATGAGGCACACATGATTCACTTACTTTAAAGCTTGTGTTCTATGACCTCATCACCCTCTAAGTATGTCATAGTCTTTTGGTTACCATGTGAACTGTGCAAAGTCATGGCCTCCAGAGACCCTCCTTACAGTTACAAAGCTACTCCAGAACTACATTAATACTGAGATTTCTCTCACCTTGAAGTTAGATGGGTCCCCCAAGCAATCACAACTCTTCAGGGTTCATGGGGTTCAAGTTTTAATGTCCTTGATTTCTGTGTGTATATGCCCTGAGGACTAGCCATGGCTGTGAAGATCTTAGCATGGGTGACTGAAGGAGCTGCCTGGCTCCTTTCTCTGCACTCTTCTAGCTGCTCTAGCCTTGACTTGACACGGAGCGTTGTCCCTTATACTATAGGATTCATTTTGGCCCCTAGTCTCTCTATAAGTAGGATATAAAGAACTTTCCCCTGCTCTCCTTACAAAGTCATCTTTAAGTCAGCCTTTGTTCTTGACCTTCTGAGGCCCAAGTCTCCGAGTCCTGCCCTTTCTTTACTAACTGGAGTCTTGGCTGTCTTGGGACATCAGTTTTCCAGTGGCTAACGTCCTACTCTTAAGCACCCATCTCTCAGTGTGAAGGATCCTGTCCTTGGTCACACCGCCCAGCAACTACACCTCTGGTCTTGTGTCCAAGCCTCCAGGCACCTTGTCCCTGAGTGCTTCCCAAGTATTGGTCCTTGGTACTCTTGTAACCGGCTGTCTAAAACTGCACTTGGGTGGGTTTCCCCTGCTCCCAACTGGATCAACACACTGGACCTCAGGCTCAGCCTCAGCCTTGGCTTCAGCACAGCTACTCTTCTGGGCCCGTCTCCTTAAGCTGCTATCCAGCTCTTGAATCCTCCTTTTGTGGACTAAGACATAGGGTATTTGAGGACAGGTGGTTGGATATGACACTGGAGAGGGAAATGAGGGCCAGGTTTAAAGGGACTTGTGGGCCAGCTAAGGAATTTGAACTTTATTTTGAGCACAATGAAGAATCACTGATTTTCTTTTCCGTGAAGAGAAGTTGAAAGGTAAGTCTGACAGTTATACTGAAGGTGCATTGTAAGGGGACAACAGTAGAGGTGTCTTCTGCTGGAAGGCAAGAGACAGCAAAAGTCTAGACTGGGATCCTGGCTACAGGGATGGCAAGAGGGAAGCCAATGGGATCACCCTCCACTGCAGCCAGAGTGATTTTCATACGTAAATCTGTCATTCCTCAACCCACCCCCCAAAAGTCTTCAAAGTCTTCTTTGTCCTCTTAGAAGAAGGGCCAGTCCTTACAAGGTGCTGAATGATAAGACTTCTGCCTTCCTCTCCCAACATTATTCCTGTAATTCATTATGCTTTAGCCACAAAGGCCTTTCTTGAAGTCTCACTCGGTCCACCTCATTCAGGACTTGTGGGCACTCTGATCTGTGTGCTTAGAAATTGAACTCCCCACCCTATATCTTTGATCTAATTAACTATAAGACATTCTTTAGATCTCCCCTTAAATGTCCCTTCCTCAAGAACACCTTTCCTGTCCCCCAGACTAAACACTCATAACTCTGCATATTCCTTTCATACCATTATTTGTCTGTTTCCCCAACTAAATTGTCTTTTTGGCTCACCATTAGATACCTAACACAATGCTGGGCACATAGTAGGGGCTTCAGATGTATTTGCTGAATGACCAAATGAGTGAATTAAACAATTCAGTGAACAGAATGAAGATGGAGTAAGGGAGGAATCGGTAATGATTCCTAGGTTTCTAGGTTGGCAGAATCGTGGTGCCATTGATTGAGGTAAGAAACTCAGGAAGAAGACTAAGTTTGGGGGACGTGCTGAACTTGAGGTGCTAGTGACAACTTTTAGGTAGAAATGTGAAGTAGCCTGCGGATAAGTGGGTCTGGAACTTGAGAGAAAGTTGGGCTAGAGATATGAATTTAAGAACTGCAATTCCATAGATAGTCGGAACCCTGAAGTTGGCAAGATCATTCAGGAGACGGGATTGACTGAAAAAGAAGAGGGCTGAGACAGACTCCTGAGGAACAAGAAGAAGAAATGCGGGAAGTAAAGGAGCTCATGAAAGACTCATGGAGGAATCAGAGAGGTAAGAGCCCCTAGGCTGAAGTCCCTTGTGTGTCACTAGACCAAGCCCTGCATTCCCCAGGGTTCCCCAGCCTCGACCTTGGGGCCCCTTTCTGTGCAGATGAAATATCTTAGTAAAAAAAAAACAAGTTTCCATGGAGGTGACAGAATGGGGGACTGGCCCCCGAGTCACATGAGATGATGAGTATAGATGAATTACTCTCCTCTATGGACAAATGCTGAAATCTTTCAAGAGTGATCCCACCCAATTCTGAGAGTGGAGTCTGTTAATAGGACTATGGCCTGCTTTTTGCTGAAAGTTCATTGCAGGAGTTGTACAGATTTCTCTAGCTCCAAGTGATAGACTTCTGAACTCTGATATCACCATGAATTTCATCCCTTAGCAAATGTCAGCAAAGGTTAAAACAAGCACGCTCTGTTTTAGATCTTAAATACACAGTTTCAGGAATTTAAGTACACACATCTGTATATACATAGCATGTTATGAAGATGGCTACAGCTTTATTTTAACTAGGATCCTCCCACAATCCCAGCCTCCCAGTGACTTTACTCTTTATCATGATGCTTATTCTTGACATCATTTCAAGTGACTTAACAAAGGGAGTGACTCCTTTAAAGATCAGATGTACATATGATCTGTTATACATCAGAAAGACAATGTAGAAATTTATCAGAACCTGCAGAAACCCACAGGAATGATCTAGAGTCACTGTCCCCTGAAGCGTAAAACAAGGAGCTTCTGTGGGCTGTAACATGGAGGTCGGGGCCCTTCCTTACACAGGTCTGTGTCTGTCACAGCTCCCATCCACCTTGGCTGGTGTCCAGAGTGAACCTCCTCTGGGGTGGAGGGCAGGCCTGGGCAACTTCCCAGGCTGGGCAAAGTGAATACTTGGTCCCCAGTGTCGGTGGAACTATGGGCCAAAGAGTGTGTCCTCTGCCTCTTTCACCAGGTGGGACAGCCACACCTCACATCCGTTTGCTGGGCCAGTGTTACAAAGATATTCTTCTAGCAGTTGTTGGATTGATATGTGGTACTCAAACAACAAATACAAAATAATGCACACAGTGTGTCCTCAACTACATTAACAATTCATAGGAGGAGAGAAACACTCTCAAAAACTGGGGTTATCTCTGAGTAGTGGGGTTATAGATGACTTTTAAAATTCTCTTTTCTAGACTTTTCTGTGATGTCTAAGTTTCTTCAATGAGGATACCACCAGTTTAAAATGAAACACCTTTTGATAGTGTGCTCTCTGTCACACGCTCAGCTTTGTGCTGATTTGCTAAGCCCGCCTCTGGCTTCTGCCTCTAAAATCCTGTGGGCTCCAAGGCCACCCCTCTGAGCAGGTTTGCTACTGGGAGAGCCTGCCTATAATGAACATCTCAGGTTTGTCCAGCCCATCATCTACAGCACCTTCTTTGAGTAAAATAACTATCTCCTTTCCTACCCCGCCCTCTGCTATTAGGTACCACCAATAAAGTTGCCCAGTCAGGGGCAGGCACTAACCAACCCGCCTCTTTTCCAGGAATGTGATCATTCACAGAAAGCCTGAAGATGGTTAGAGTTGATCCACGCTGATGGTGGACTCTGAAGAGACTATACCTTAGTTTCTGCCCTACTCTGTCATTTTCAAATTGGTTCTTCAGCTTTCCTTGGAGTCTGTGAGCTCTTCATATCCTTCCAATCAATTCTCAAGTTACCCTGTCAGCTTCAGTTATCTATAACTAGAGAACACAATTAATATGACAGCTTGTCCTTCTGGACCTGTCCAGGGAGGACCACTCAGGGCTGAGTTTGTACGTCGGCTATTGCTTCAATGGACGTTGTCCCAAGCTAGTCCAGCTCCTCCCTCCAAACTCAGAACCAGCTGCATCAGGGCCTCCATTCCTGAAGGCCCTATGGGTTCAGGACAATGGTGGGGACTCGAACTAAGGAAAATGTCTGGAAACACCCGGGAAGGTCTACCTGTGGACACTGTCCCTGGGGCAAAAGAGTCTTTACTGGGGTCAGAATCTCAGAACTTTAGCTTTGGAAAACCCAAGTCACCTAGATCAGCTCCTACTCAACGGGGATTCTCTGCTCTAGCACTGTGAGCGGATAAGCATGGAAGAACTGGGGGCTGGCATATGGGATGGGGCCCCTCTTATTGATTTAGGAGGACCAGTACTCTTATGACCAACCATACTGGTTCATATTTGATCATATTTGCTGAACCGAAAGATGCAGGCTGGGAATGAAGGTAGGAATACAAAGTGTCTGTGGTGGTCCATCCACAGTGTGCCCGGTTTAAAAGATGGAGTTGGCCTCAGTGAGGTGCAAACCTGCATTTTGCCCTCTGGCTTTAAAGCTAGTAAGGCGTTTGTGATGAACTCTGGATCCTTTGTGACAACTATAGTCTCTAAGGAGTTTATGATGTCTGGATCCTTTGTGACAACTACAGCCTCTTTCTCCCACTTTCTCATTTCTCCACTTGCACCTTCTCCCTCTCCCCCACCCCCACCAGCCTCATGACCGTTCCATGGAAAACTGTTAGCTGCAATCTGTCTGTTGTTGATGTGGACAGAGACCAAAAAGTTTCCTTAACTTCCTTGAACTCACACTGGCATCATTCAGGCATAGGAGCACAATTCCATGCCATCCTAGAAACGGAAGGACTTGCTTTCGCCACAGCCAGTGAGTGGCCGGGTTAGCTTGAGGGGGATGCCACCATCATAGCTGCCTAATTCTTAGTAGATGCTTACATGATTAATAGGACATTTCACTTTTTAATCTTTTTTAAAATTTTTTCAATTACAGTTGACATTCAATATTACAGTAGTTTTAGGTGGACAGCATCGTGTTTAAACATTTATATAACTTACGCAGTGATTCTTCTGTTAAATCTAGTATCCACCCGACACCTTACATAGTTATTACAATATTATTGACTATATTTCCAATGAGAGTTCACATTTAATGAGCGCTCAAGTCTGTGCCAGGCAAATCCTCACAATGACTCTCTGAAGTAGGAATTCTTTGTTCTCATTTACAGATAGTGTGACTGAGGCACCGACAGTTCACATAAGCGGCAGAGCTAGGGTACCCCCCGCCGCCCTGACCCTGAGCAGTCAGCCCCGGGTCTCTTTTGTCTTTGAAGACCAGTGACCCTGGAAAGGAAAATTTCTCTTTAGTCTCACCTTGAAGATGAAAGAGGAGTTAGATTTGAACATTAGGACTTCCAGGTTCCCCACCTCTGTCATCATCCACACACCCAGAGCTTGATTCACTCCATGTTTTCTTGTTTAAATGAAGTAACGTGCTTTTCCGCTCCCAGGCCCCCCCGAGCCCCCCTCCCCGCTGCTGTCATCTTGTGATGGATGGGGCTGCTCCTTAAGCACTTCTTCAATTACTGAAACTCTCTTTCTGCTCTCAATAACAGTTTTCCTTTCTCCCAAAGGAATATATCTTACCAAGAATTCTTTCCCTCGAATCGCATAGATCGGCTATTTTGTAGAGAAGCACGAAACTTCTTTGTCGATTCATACCAAGGAAGACGCACCCAGAACAAAACGTTCCCACAGGGGACACCCAAGTCTTTGTGCCCAGGAAGTGGATTTTCTACTTCCAGCTGGGGTCGTCCTGAAAGGGAGAAAGCAAAGCACAAACCCTCTTTATGCCTAATGTGCCGAGGCACAACTTTCCGAGGAAAGCCCCCAGGAGCTGAGATGCATTTGGCTCCTGACTCTTTCCCCTCTCCCCGAGAAGCCCAGCCAAGAGAGGACAAGGTGGGACTCCCCCCACCCCCCACCCGAGCCCAAGCCCAGGGTTCCTCTGGGCTGAGGGACAGGAGGCCCAAGGAGGAGGAAGGGAGCAGAGAAAAGAGGGAGAGAGCGCATGGCACCCTTCTCTGGGGCTCGTTCAGCTGTTCTCAGATTTCGGGGGTCTCGGGACCACTTTACACTTGTCATTACTGCAGAACTCAAAAGAGCTTTTGGTTATGTGGGTTTTATCTATCAATACCACATTAGAAATTCAAACTGAGAAATTTATAGAATATGTAATCATTTAAAAATAATCATAGCAAACACAAGTAACATTTTTTTATGGGAACTATGTTTTCCAAAAAAAAAAAAAGAACAGTGGCATTATTTTACATTTTTGCAAATCTTTCTGACGTTTGGCTTCATAGAGGACAGCTGAAATATCTCCTGCCTTCAGTCTGTTGCGATACATCTTCCCTTCCAGTATAAAAGGGAATCCAGCCTTACGCAGACATGTAGTTGGAAAAAGAAGGATCTCTCAGGCCCCCTGAGAGGGTCGTAGGGATCACATGTTGAGAATTGCCACTTTAGTTCATATTCTGGAAGTTACACAGTACTGTGCGTCTCAAAGGCACAATAACTAAGCTTTTTCTAAAACATTTAATTCAGCCTCACACTGTAGAACTCTTATAGAGCTTTGGGGAGTGTGCCCACCCAGTGATCCCCCTTCTCTAAGAACTGAACTCCACCCCTTCTTGTGCGGGAGAAGGTTGAGGGGACTCTCGCAGGAATCTCCTAAGACAAGACCTGCCTCCCACCCTGGGCATAAGTTTCCGCACCAAGAAAGGACCCCAACAACAGTTGGTCACCCAGGTTCCCCCTTCTGGAACTTTGGAATTGGGAGGCATGGACGAAAGGAGTTTGAACTCAGAAAGAGAGGCTGCCATTGTGAGGAGCCCTTGATTCGTCAAGGCTTGTAGGTCCTGCTCCGAATCTCTCAAATGAGAAGGCTTCTGTTTTAACATGTTACTAATTGATTATCTCATTTATTTGCACTTCTAGCAAACATCCAAAGCAAGTGTGGATTTCAAGAGTAGAAAGAGTTAAAAGTTCAAAATCTGTTTGTGAATTATGTGTGTGTGCACATGCAGCTGTGTAAAAGAAAGGAGAGAGGTTTAGTAATTATAAGTGAAATTTTTAAAAACTTCTGTATTGGGGGCCTGGCTTTGGCTAAGTTGTGAGCCCTTTATGGATAGAGCTGGGTTTGGTCCATCTTGTGCACTGTAGTAGTGGGTCCAGCTAGGGTCCATTTGCGTCTTAGGAAGGAACTCACCGAAAGGGGCAGGGAGCATAACCTCAGATTGGAGGAAAGCTGGACTCAGTGCAACGTGGCATCCAGGGCCTGATTTTCCTCTCTGCCCTCTGCTACACACACCCCTTTCCTGCCTAGATTCATGTTGTAGTCTTAAGCACAGGAAGACGGCCAGGGTGTATGACAGCGAAACACAAGACAAAACTGGGACTCTTCTCATTACATATTCTATATGACGAGGAGTTCAAAGCAGTAACGGGGAGCAGAATACATGACCCTAAAATATGCTGCTGGCAGGTGGATCATTATGAGCCACAGGCAATCAAGACTCAGCAGAAAACTTTTACCTCTCCCTTAACTACCTAAAAGAATTTCGATAAGGGGCCCGCCCAGAAAGAGACCTATTACCACAGATAACTTTTACTTGAATGACCTATCTGTAAGGCAGGACGAATGTCTAATTAACAAACATCTGCTCTTCTTATCACCCTGTGAATTACCCTTCTCCCCTTGGAAGCCCCAGGCTGTATCCCACTCCTTAGCTCAGGACGTCATATAAGCCTTGATTGCCCAACTTGTTCTTGAATCCCATGTCTATGGGGCCCCATAGATATGTAATTAAATTTGTCTTTCTCCTGTTAATCTGTCTTATGCTAATTTGATTATTAGATCAGCCCAAGAACCCAGAAGGGTAGAAGTAACATTTTTCCTCTCCTGCAGCAGTAATGATAGCTACGTATCTCAGACAGCATTCCAGGTGTTGGTCATGTGTTCATACATTTGACCCTCCCTGCCAACCCTTTGAGGTATGTGCTAACATTGTCGCTTTTTCACAGGTGAGGAATCTGCAACACAAAGCAGCAAAACCACTTTTCCACGGCTGTTCAGCGGGCAAGTCCCAGGTACAGAAGGTGACTGGCGATGCCCCCGCAGCACCAGGAGTAACCTGCACACAGCACGGCAAGGCTGCCCGCTCCTCGGTAAGCCCTGCTATGACGGCTGGTGGGAGGAAAATTGTATTCTTAGAAGCTGGCACACGAATTTCTCTCAGGGAGAAAATTCTCTTTATTAAAAAAGGGGAATTAAGGGAGTGAACCCTGAGGGGACAGGAGCCAGGGCAGCCAGATGGCTCACTTCCTGTGCCTTAGAAATCAGTCAAGGGAACTGTGGGCTCCAGGAGGCGAGTGGGAAGTGGAAGGAGGAGGAAGGCGTGATGCTGGAGGACAATCGCAGTGGCCGGAGGGCTTTCTTTTATTTAACGTAAATTTTATTGAAGTATACCGTACATATAGAAAAGTGACAGATCATAAGTGTGCGGCCTGATGACTTTTCACAAAGTGAACATACACATGTGACCAGCACCTACACCAGGAAACAGAACATTCTGAGTGCGCCAGAAGCCCACGCTCATGCCTGTTTCCCTGCACTGGCCTCCTCTCGGGCTTTCTAGCACCAAAACCTCATCTTGCCTAGTGTAGAACTTCATGTGAAAGGAAATATACAAAACTCTACTCTTCCATGTCTTGCTTCTCTCAGTCAACATTACAGTTGTGAGTCTTTTCTATGTTGTTGCCTGTGATGTATTTCACTGCTTTTCATTGCCATGTAGTATTCTGTTCCGTATATACCACGGTCTATTTCTGCTTTCTGTGAGGGTGGACATATGGACATTTCCATATGGGGCTGTGGTTGAGACTAGGGCTGTACGATCATTCTCATACATGTCTGGATGAACATTCCCAGCACTTTGTGGAATGGAATTCCTGGGTCATATGGTATACGTGTGTTCAATTCTACGAGCTACTGCTGAAGAGTTTTGCAAAATGTGTGTATCCATATACGATCGGCGGTGGGTTGTTTTTAAGGCTAAGGAACATCCGATCTCTTTTTGAATTTGTGCCACTATGATGTAAACTTCTATCCCCTCTTAAATGTTCAGTATCATCTAGCACATCTTACAGATCACTTATATGAGTAGAGTTTTCTTGTTTTGTTTTGATTTTGACATAAATCAAAGAATGAGCTGAGATTCATGACAGGGCCAAGTTTGCATGAAACGAAACATCATGTAGGAGATGTGAGAGACTCACAAGTTGAACTAACTAACTGTGATGCCAGGAGCTTGGGCCTCAGGTGACTATGAGAAAGCTGGCCTCCTGTTGGAATCTCAGAGTACGCCTTGGGGAATGCAAGGAGGGGTCCTGCCTATAAGCCACAAGGGCCAGAGGGACCCCAGCTGACTTTTGAATCACACACGAAAAAGGGGGAAAACAGTCATTCCACTCTGACGTGGAACATGGGATGACTTTGGTACATCAAAGACCCCAGAGAACAGAGCAAAGCTCTGTCCCTTGCAGCCCTTCAGCACATTAGCAGTGCCCAGAGCCGACCTGGAGGAGGTCCCAGGCACACTAACAGAAGCATCCAGGAACTGCGCTGCTCAGGGTAAGCTGCCAGAGGCAGCATCCGTGCCGGAAATCCCGGGAGATGGTACCCTTGGCAAGGATGTCAGAATCCTCCAGCTGGAACTGCCACAGGGAAGGTGAAGAGAAACCTTTGGGTGACTTCTAGACAAGAAGACCAGCACCCCCACCTCCACTCACCTCCTTCCCCCCATAGCCAGGCAGTTCCCCATTGGAGTCAGGGAAACAGAGAAGGAGAATGGTCTGGAGGTCATAAAAGCTCCCTTAGAACCTTACCACGCTCTCCGGTGGTGACGGCAGGAGGGTCTGTGGTCTTGGACGTGATCTTCTCATCCAGCTCAGGTCATTCTCTGTCTCTCCCCACTAACTCCTGCCAACCCCAGGCTGGCACCTATTTAGGTTCTTAGTCTCTTGAATTGCTTGCCTTCAATTTCCTTCCCTAAGCACACACCGCCCAGGCCCCTCCTGGAAATGCTTCGCCTCTCACATCTTCATTCTGGAAGTTCTGCTCTCTGATTACAGTCTCATACTCTCCAATGTTCTCCTTCTCTTGACAATACACTGATGATTAGAAAGAAAACACATGGAGGACTTTGGTCTCCTACCCCCTAGTCTCCTACCCCCGCGCAGCAGCCCCCACTCCATCTTGTTCTAGTTCGTGATTCTTCCTCACCTCTTGCCACCTCCATACCTAAGAGGACTCTGGCTCATCTGAGTTGGGGTGGGGATGACAGGAGATGTTCCCAAAGACAAGGGGGGCACTGATCGCAGAGGGGAGAACGCACCTCGCTCTTTCTATTTCAGTGTCTTTGCAAAGCTGCTTGCTCTTTGTCCCCCCGCTCCCCATGCTTAACCCCCTCTTGACCTGGATAACCCTATTCATGGTTCGGATCTCAGATGAAACACCACTTCCCTGGGGTTGGCCTACTTTGTCTTCCCATGACATGTGCTGTCTCAAGCATGCATCGTGGTTGTAATGACAGGGTATCTGTTAGGGTCAGAAAGGAAGACTCATGCTCCTGGGCACTCTGGCCAGAGGAACCTCAAGTGGTCCCCTCAGGTAGAGAAGCACCTCCCGCTCCTCCTGGACTGTCTCCCATTTTGCCATTGACTGCTGCCTGTGACCTGGAGCCATCAAAGCTCTGCCACAGAATGAGATCAGCTTCTCCCCACACTCCTCCTGACTCTGAGCGAGGCCACGTCTTATTGGAGGTTTCTAGGGGTTCTCACATGTCTAGCATCTTCAAGGCGCTAGCCGAAGAAGCCTTCCTCTGGTTCTATCACCACAGCCTCTGTCCTGTAGGATTTTCCCTCTTCCTTACATTCAATTCTCACTTTTCTCTTTATGCGGACATGAGAGCTGTTAGTTGGTCAAGATAGAGACAGCAAGTTATTTAAATGTATGATAATATAACTGAACCAGTGCCTAGAGGTTAATGTACCACCCCCCACCTCCCACCCCTCACACAGAACACTCTGTGTTCTCACCCCTAGGAAGATTATTTTTATTGTAAGTAACAGAAAACCCAGTGAAAACTGGACAGGACAATAAAAGGAATTTATTGACCTACACAATTAACAGACATCATCTGCACATGTGTACACCAGGGCACCCGGCAAGGCTTGATCAAGATTCTAGCTCCATTTCTCTGAGCTCCTTCCCTTAGTGTCCTCTTGAGAGTGTTGGATTCATGATCAGGTTTGTTCTCACGCTCACAAGATAGCTAATAGCAAAACCAAGGTTACATGTTTCCTGGGTTACACCTGGATGAGAGACAGTGTCTCCTCTGCAACTATTGACAAGAGTCCCGGGCTTCATTCTGCACCACTGATGCCCGTGGCCACTCCTTCGAAAGATCCCTACTGTGATTACGGTGTTCAGCAGGTTCTACGTAAATACCTGAACTGGAAAATTCAAAGTTTGTGTTTCACTAGGATTCCGTCTTTGAAAATAAGGCTGCTGCCCTTTTCTCTCCATTCTATTTCACAAAGTTGTGAACAATGCAGCCTCTGGCACCAAGGCTTCCCGGGGCTCTCTGGCAGAAGGCGACTGTTTCCTAACAGCTATGTTGCTGACAGTTGCCAGATAAAGACTCCTTTACTCCGCAGAATCGTCACCCCTTCCCCATGTTCCACCATGTTAGTGAGGCTGAAATTCCTACACCTACACTGCCCTGAAAAGCAAAAGCATAATCCCCCATGTGCCTGTCCCATGGTGCTATGAGCTGAATTGTGTTCACTTCGGAAGTCACATGTTGAAGCCCTAACCCCCAACGTGATTGAATTTGGACACTGGGCCTTTAAAGAGGTAATTAACATCAAATGAGGTCATAATGGTAGGCCCTAATTCAATATGACTGGCGTCCTTATAGGAAGAGGAAGAGACACCAGGAATGTGCACACACAGAGTAAAGGCCGTGTGAAGACTCCAAGGACAGAGGCCTCAGGAGAAACCACCTTGATGTCACTTTGATCTTGGACTTTCGTTCTCCAGAATTGTGAGAAAATTAATTTCTGTCGTTTTAGCCATCCAGTTTGTGGCATTTTGTTATGGCAGCCCTAGCTGACCAAGACATGTGGTTATAATCCAGACTCTCAAGAGGATAACTGGCCAGCAGAGGTGTGGTGATAGATCTGTGACAACCAGCTCTCTAGGGACAAACAGCCTGATTTGAAGATTTGCCAATTATCATGGTGTAAATATTCCTACTAGGGCTGATTTCAAGCTATTACTGTGATATCACTAAGTATCCAGTTGGGAAGAGATGTGCACGTTTGGCTTTCGCCAGCCAGGGCCAGCTGGCTCCATCACACGACTGTTTGTCAGCCGATCCCAGGAACAAATATTTATAGTAGCTCATTGTATGGCAGGATCTCATTGGCTTGTTTTTTAATAAAATGGTATTTTACTAGCTTTCCCTTATTCCCACCATAAACACACACACACACACACACACACACACACACACACACACACACACACACCCCACATGCTCTGGGCTGGGGCCTCAGAACAAAAGGTGACTTGCAAATAAATGATCCATGTATTCTCCTGTCTCTTCACCCCTTCACTTTTCATTCCAAATGTTTTCGACACACTAATGGAAGATAAGAACAGAATAGAGTTGTACTCAGTTGGCTGGCTTTTTTTCAGAGCCAAACCAGCTCTCCTCGAGGGCCAAGTGTGAGAAAGGTATTTCCCATCCAACCTGAGATCTGCGTTTTCATTTCTTCATGCAAATGAGGTCATTCTCAGAAACCTCTGCTTTCTTTCCCATTGTTTACCCAACACATTTTAACCTACATGGGAAAATGTGTGCTAATTTTATATCCATCGTGGTCTTCATATCTCTCTCCAGAGCAGTTTTCAAAAGTACTTAAAATTCGTAACTGAGCATCATAGTTCCTTAGGTACAAGTTTGAATGATTAATTGAATATTTTCCACTCCACTCCAATTCAGGTTGTGCAGAATGTGTTATACTAAGCTCTCCCCTCTGCCTTTGGCTGTATCTAATGTTGAAAAAGCTAGTTTCCATACACCAGGGCCGCAGGCAACATCTCCATTACCTTTACTGCGAACTCTGTCTTTATTGAGTGATTACTAGCAGAATTCAAAAGAACTCCACTACCCCTATCTGAAATTCTTGGTTCCTGTTTCCTCTGCATGTCCCCACTTCCTTAGGAAACCGGGCTCTGCCTCAGGCAGGGTGCTGGCTTTTAGTTCAGGGAGTGTGCAGTTGGGCATTGAGCATCTGCTCCTGGCATGGCCCCAGTTGCTCTCTGCACAGTCGGTGTGCTCTCTGGCCCAGCTACTCTGCCTTCCCTGACCCATGGGGATTCCAGTACGGCCACATTTTGGTGATGTGGCTGGAGTTTTTCAGAAAGATCTTCTTTGAATTAGGGAACTATTCTAAGGTGGGCTGCAGCAGGCTCATGCCAGCAGAAAGAGCCAATTGTGTGCCTCTCTTCCCAACTCCGTGCTCTGTGATATCACATTGGTCACTTGAAATTAACCACGGAATGAGTGTTTACTCCAGGGAAATCAGCAAACATTACAAATCGGGAATTTTTCTTTCTTTTTTTTCCCTTTAAGCACCCACTTAGAGCACGTCGCTGGAAATACTCCTTTTTTAAAAACAAACAGAAAAATAAACCTTCACAGGAGCCAGCAGCCTATGTAATTTGAATCCTCTTCACCCCACCCTCCCCATCATTCCAGAAGCTCCTGGTGCTAAATGGGAACAAAATAAATGCGAACCACACAACCTCCTTTGAAGAGATGTCTTTCTTTTCAGTCTCTTCAATTGCCTTCCTCTTAGTAGGACATCCGGTAGACTCCAGGGCTGCAGGCCCAGTCACAGGTCCCCTGTCATCTGATGGCTCCTTTCTCTTCTTACATTGACTTCTCCATGAGTTTATTTCTAATCACCTCATGATCCGACAAGTCGCGCTATCTGTTCCTAGTGACTTCTAAACTCCCGGGAGGATGCTATGAATACCTATTTTAGGGCCCAGCCACCAAGACACTCCAACGGTGACTTTGGGCTGGGACCCAGCAATCTGTATTTGCAATAGGCACCCAGGTGGCTCTCGTACAGCCAGCCCGGATCCAGACTCTGAGTTGGGCTAACTTTCGGAAACCACTACAAAAACATCTGTGGCTGCGCTGGGCTTCTCTGTAGCAGCTTCTGAGGGCTGGCACCCCGCCAGGGTGAGGCTGCAGGACTCACTGAGCCTGTTGTGTTTTCCAGGTCGATAGGCAACATCTCTGACGGCTTCTGCTCTGTCATCCTTCAGCCCACACACAGGAAGAGTCTTAGTGATATTCTTGATTCCCCAGGGACACAAAGACTGGCTCTGAGGCACAAGAGGGGGTGAACTGGTTAACTGCCTCGTGAAAAGCTTAATTGCACATCATCTTCTAATTTGTCATTTCTAAATGAAGCACAGAGGCTGCCAGGTGAGCTCAGCTGCATCCAATCAAAGGTAAGACACTTCATTCCCTGGGTGACTCATGGTTACACCTCAACCCTACACTGATGATGAGTGGGTGTCCCCTTTCTCAGTGACTCCCAAACTTGAGGATGCAAATGAATCACTTGGGGAGCTTGTGAAAAAAACCCGATTGTGGGCTTCTGTTTCTGTAGGTCCAGGGTGGGTCTGGGAATCCCCTTCGTTAACAAGCTCTCCCTGTGAATTTATTTGATAGAGCTAGTTTTACTCAAGCTGGAAAGTTTTTCATGAAATGTCTGGTCTTAAGAGTATTATCTTTCCTTAAGGAATTCCTCTGGAGTAACAGTGAATCAGCTTTTTTTCCTTAGCTCTTTTAGAAATAAATAGTGTACTGAATTTCAGAAGTCCAACCGAGCATTTTAGCAGAGGAAAGCGTGTAATGATGGGGGCCATCGGGCCAGCCACACTTCCACTCAGAACCTGGTATGTGGTGAGTGACAAGGGAACATCCCCGAGCAGGTGGGCTATTCCCTCAAAGGAAGAGGGGAGGGGGGGGGTGGAGGCAGAAAGCCCTGGCTGTAACAGCTGGATGGAATGTTCCCCCACCAGAGTTAATTCAAGTGATTTCTTTTTGTGAAGGTAATCACCAAATTAAATGTTTTAATTACCAAAATTATATGCATTTCTTCTGAGAAAAGAGCATCATCGGAACACAGTATCCACTCCCCGGAGGATAAAGCTGCTTTGCTTGCAGGGAAGGAGGTGTCTGGAGGAGTCCATTTTAATTTCATTATAAAACCGGCTGAGGAATAAGGGCATAGATTGACATGTATTCCCAGCCAGCTGTGACTTAATGAGCACAATTCAAAGCTTGGAACCTGCTAGCCACATCCATATTAATATGTCTGTGGAAAAAAACAACAACAGAGAATGTGACAAACCGTTATCCCTAGTATTTGAAACGAATTTTAAATTACTGTTGAAATGGCTAACACTGGTAAGCATCCCTTCCAGGCAGCCCAGCTGTCGGCCTCCCTGCCCGTCAAGAACGCTCTTTGCAGCAGAGGCAGACAGGGCCCTGGAAGGAAGGAACTGTTTTCACTCAGATCAGCAAGCCCTGAGTCCACTGGGTTTAGCAGCAGAGGTGTGGCCGCTCTGCTTCTGGTTCTGAGGCGGATCTATTCCCACCACCCCAGCACCAGGCACTTCCGCCCCCCAAACCCAAGGCTGTTATTTTGAATTGTTTGTTGCATAACCATTCAAGTCACTATGATCATAAGAGTCTTTGTGATTCTGATTTTTCCAGTCATGAGCACATAAAAATAATAAAAATGTCTTGTTCCAACATTTTGAGGTCCCAAAAATAAAAAGTGCTGGGTAAGCCTGCCGTGTTAATAAATACAAGACGAGAGGGTGGCTGTGGGTGGGAGAGACAAAGGAAATGAAGCACAAAGAGAAACCTCAGTCTGCGTATTTTGATATTCAACTTGAAATAGCCACCTGGTCAGGCAATGGGAGAGGGCCCCTGGGCAGACGAGCCATTGTGGGTGGGGGTAGGGCCCCTTCCGGTTCTGGAGAGCTGGCTGCCAGCACTCTCAAGTTGAAAGTCTTTGCATTCCCCTGAACCTGAACTCTGCTGAGTGCTTGTCGTCATTGTGTCAGTGTTGGTGGTGGTGGTCGTGTGTGTGTGTGTGTGCGTGTGCGTGTACATGTGCGTGCTTGTAACTGATGGGCAGTGAAGATTCAGAGCGTGGACTTTCAAATCAAAGCCTGCCTCTTCCACTTACAAGAGATTCAACTAGACCATGGGCCTCCATTTTATTCATCTGAAAATGGGACTAAAACGCCAATCTCATTGAGCATTTCCTGATCGTTAAATGAGAAAATATATGTACACGCTTAGAGTCAGGGCCTGGCACAGGGTGATGACTCTTGGTACAATCTCTGACATATGTCTCAGTGGCATGGAGTTTCAGGTTATTCTTTAATTAAAAACATCTTTCAGCACATGTTGTCCACTCAGAAATCAGCATTTCAATTCAGTGCCTACTCATAAAACTCTGACAGTTATAATACCTTTGAGAAGAAGGGCAAAATATTTAACTTCTGATTCCATTTTATGCTATGATTAAATCTGGATAAAGGATGTGAGGCAGCAAGCCATGTCTAAAACTAAGAGAGGGGACTGACTGTTACCCTCGTCACTGACTAGATCCTAAACCCACCAACAGTCCAGGAATAAAGGCAGACTAGAAGTGACATAGTCACCAGCACAAACAGAAAACCTCACTTTCCCTAAAGGTCCACAGCTAGAATCCCAAATTGAGCAATTCCTAGTCTATTGACTTCACCCAGTCTCAGTTTTCTCATCTGTAAAATGATCACAATGATATCTGCAGCACAAGGGGATAATGTAGATTTAACAGGTGGCGTTTGCGACATGGTTAAAACAGCGCTGTGCACGTAACAGCACTCGACACGTGCCGGTTCCCTTCTCCAGCCAGGTGCAAGGACTCAAACCCTCCCGCAGCCCTGAGGCCTGTCCGTTCCCTCTGGGCCACCTACATTGCTTAGCAGTCATTCAAACCCTAGCAGCTCGGACATTCTTCGTTGCCATCTGCTATGGGTTAAATTGTGCCTCCCTAAAAAGGTAGGTAGAAGTCTCACCCCCAGTGCTTCAGGATTTAACCCTATTTGGAGACTGGGTCCTTACAGAAGTAAACAAGTAAAAATGAAGTCGTTAGGGTCAGCTTTAATTCGACCTGGTATCATTATAAAAAGGGGAAATTTGGGCGCACGAGATGGACGGGAAGACACACAGGGGAGTGCCGCGTGAACATGGAGGATCGGAGTGACACATCTACAAAACCGGAAGATGAGAGATCGCTGGCGAAAGGAGAAGCTAGGAAGAGGCAAGGATGGATCCCCGACAGGCTTCAGAGGGAGCCTGGCTCTGCCAAAGGCTTGATTTCAGGCTTCGAGCTTCCAGAACTGTGAGAGAATAAATTTCTGTGGTTATAAACCATCCCGTTTGTGCTAATCTGTTGGGGCAGCCTTGGGAAACTATTACACCACCCTTCTAACAGGAGAGACTTGATTATGCACAGAAGAGAAATGAAAGTTTGGGAATTAGGTCAAAGCAAGACTGTGGAAACCCACCAGAGGGTTCCTCTGGGACAAAGTGAGCAACCCAACCAAGAGAGGAGGTCGACTTGCTTTGGGATGCGCAAACACACACCCAGTGATTTTCCCGCAAATCACTGTTTTTCAAACAACAGTGGATCTTTGAATAACATGAGTTTGAACTTCACATGTCTACTTATACGCATATGTTTTTTAGAAAATACTATAAATGTATTTTCTCTTCCTTGTGGTTTTCCTAATAACCTTTTCTTTTCTCTAGCTTACTTTATCGTAAGAATGCAGTTTCTAATATATATACCGGATATGTGTTAATCAACTGTTTATGTCCCCAGTAAGGCTTCTGTACCACAGTAGGCTCTTAAGTAGTTAAGTTTCAGGGGAGTCAGAAGTTATATTCTGATTTTTGACTGTGTGTGGGGCGGGGTTGGCGCCCTAAGGCGTTGGCCAAGCGTCCACTGTATGTTCCCGGAAAACTTAGGGTTATTCAGAGAATTCTGTAAACATTTGCTTTCAATTGACTTTTATTTAGTATATTTTATTTATGTCATTGGCTTTTTTTATCAAGTTGTTTACGCGATTTTAATCCTCATCTTATGAAATGGGTGCTAATATTATCCTCACTTTACAGACGAGAAAACAGAAGCACAGAGAAGATAAGCAGTTTTCCGAAGGCCGTGTAGCCACGAGGTGGTAGAGTTTGGATTCGAACGCAGGGAATCTGATTCCCAACTCTTCATGTGTAACCACAGTTGACCCTGAGCAGCATGGGTTTGAGCTGCGAGGGTCCACTTATACAGGGACTTTTTTCAATTGACTGAAGTACGATTGACCTGTGCAATTCAAACTCACACTGCTGTTCAAGGGTCAGCCCCACAACTGGGAGTCAGTCACACATGAGAAGGGCCGATAGCAGTTACACTCGGATCTTCGACTTCATGGTTTGTTGGCCCCTTGAAGCCCTGAATTGTTCAGGGGTCCACTGTACAGGTGGGGTCCTCTGTATCCACAGGTTCAACCAACCAGGGATCAAAAATATGTTACAGTGTTGCTGACGTTACAGTGTTGCTGACGTGTACCGTGTAGTTAGGCCTGAGATGGTTGCGCCCATACTCAACACGTACAGGTTTTTTCCTTGTCATTCCTCCCTAAACAATACAGTATACAACTATTTACATAGCATTTACATTGTATTTACATTGTATTAGGTATTATAAGTAATCGAGGATGATTTAAAGTATACAGGAGAGTGTGTGTAGGTTATATGCAAATTTTATGCCATTTTATGTAAGGGACTTGAGCATCTTCAGACTTTGGTGTCTACGGATGTCCTGGGATCACTATAAGTTTTGTAAAAACTATAACAATCATGCACAAACACAAACATGTACACTCAGATGTCCCATATTGTATTTAAACATGGCAGAGACCACCAGAGCACAAACTTGTGCTGCCAGACGAACCCTTTTGTAGAGAAAACCTCATTCATTCATTCATTTATTCATTCAATTGACGAATGTTTATTGAGTATATATACTATAGGCATCTGACCTTCTCTTTACTGTATTGATTAGGAAGATCAAAGCTCTACCCTCATTTTTAAAAAATATTCATGGATCTGCACATATCCATTCACCTAAGCCAAACCCAGCATAGTAGTGAGTTGTGCGATGATTTTCACCTCAAATGGTAAACATATCATATTAACCGTTTTAATGTTTATTATAGTTTTGGATAGTATTTAATTGACTTTTATATTCATGATAAAAATATCAGCAGTTGGAAGAGAATACAAGTGATTCCATTTTTGAAGCAATAATGTTCTATTACTCTTACTCTTCTTTCAAGCTTTTAGATTAGTTGAATTGTCCCAAGGTTGCAAAAGGAGCAGTTAAAAGCAATTAAAAGTAGTTAAAAAGTTAAAAGTTATTTTTTGCAATTACGCATATATGAGAATCAGGATTTTATTGATTTTATGGAACAGAACATAATGCAGGAGGATGAATTTGATTCTGAGACCTATCTTAATCTAATTTAAATATTTAATTTTTATCTGAACAGCCTCATTTCCCTTGTTGTCTGATTATTATAAGTGGTAACTATTGCCATACAAATTAAAAAATGAATTTATATATAGTGGAATTCAGTGTAAATTTCCTTTTGAAAACAGATACAAAGTTTGCAAACCATTGCACCAGACTAGCATGGCGCTGCCTGTTTACTGGACAGAATGGAGAGAGCTTTTTTCATTCACTTTCAGCTGCCCCAATCTCTTCTCACCTGTGATTGTGGACCTGTCTTGAAAAAGTTACTTCCAACCAAATATGCAGTCTGCTATAGAGCACTTTCAAGTGGCAGGATGTTAGATGCTGTGACCGGAGGTCACCCCATAGGTTTACCATTCTGCCTGCTCCCCATAAGGCTGAGCTGGGCTTCTGAAAAGTCCAGATGAAAATGTGGCAGATGAAAATGTCCTCCTGGAAATTCTCTGGTCTGGTGTGGTTCTAAGCAAAACACAAGGGCTTCTCTTCATAGGAAGCCCTCAGTTTCAATGCAATTTTCCACTCCTGATGAGACAGACAATAAATACCAAAGAAGTGAGCTTACTCAGCCAGCAAGAACAGAACAGGAGATTTTTGCTGGTGACGCATTTATCAACTTGATTGGAGGAATAGTTTCTCTTTATAGAACTGATTTTATAAATAGCTTCTTTTCTTTATTGCGTAGTTAATCCACGTTCATTGCTGTTAAATTGGAAAATGCAAATAGCAAGAATAAAAAGTAAATTAAAATATTCATAATCTAAATACTTGAGAAAAACCACTGTTAACATTTGGGTGTATATCCTCTAGATTCAAGGTCAGCAAACTTTTTGTTGTTAAGGACTCGATAGTATATACTGAGGTAAAATTGAGTATATTATACAGGCACTTACACAACAAGAGAATTGCTATAATTCTTACTGACAAAATTCAAAATATAATAACAACAACAAAACAATAATAACAACTGAGTACAATACTTTTCTTTTACAAAAATTTTTATGAGTACAATTTTTGTGTAACCTAGGTCTACTAATAAATAGCAAGAATGAAATTTTTTTTTGAGAGAAGATAATGTTTTCCTTACTTGGGGTTCAAAGTCAGTGTTCCCACTAGTCTTCACCAAAATCTTATTGTAAATGTTTGTATGTTATTACTGGTCTGCAATGGAATGTTATATATTTCATCTTTGAAAACATTTTTTTACACAGCTTGGTACTACCAAATACTGATATTGATCTACAAGCATATTCATTTTTTGGAAGGCATTTTTAGAATTCTATTGTGTTTTCTTCTTATTTGCCTTTTAACATACCATTACGATGCAGATTAATCACTTCCAATTACAGATTATGTGGAAGCTTCTTGATTACAGTTAAATGGATTTTGAAATATGGAAATGCCCTTTATACTTGCATAGAGGCTCAGAAGATACTACCTGAACTATAGTTTGAGCTCCGAAAATATATCCATTGAAAATTTGTGTGGGAATTGAGATCTCACTTCTCATTTTAACTTTTAAAAGCATAGAAAGTGTAATAAGCAGCTTGACATTACTTGTGATTCGAGCAACTTTAATCAACAAAATGACTTTATTGCAGTATACGAATTTGCATATAAATGTTGTTTTGTCTTTTAATTTTAGATTAACTTCATTTAGAACATTATCGTCTGAAGGAGAAGTTAATTTTCAAAGTCACTCAATATTCGATAATAATGATTGCTTGATAAATAAA
Organism: Pteropus vampyrus; assembly: GCF_000151845.1. Lineage (NCBI taxonomy): Eukaryota > Metazoa > Chordata > Mammalia > Chiroptera > Pteropodidae > Pteropus > Pteropus vampyrus. The sequence goes on along the minus strand of NW_011889003.1, from coordinate 739,737 downwards.
TACAAATAATAAAATTCTCATTCGGAAAAATTTCAATCTCAGGCCCAAGTTCAAAAATTGCAATAAAACTTTACCGCTACTAAGACACAGAACTATAGTGTAGTAGTGAAAATCAGGATATTTAGCTTCCATTTGTGACAAAAAGTCACAGAACTGCAATGGTTAAGTCCACAACGAATGACAAATGACATTCCTGGTTCAATAACACGTGACAGATTCCACTCTTCCTCCACTTACCTGTCAATGAATAATGTAATGCATAACCATAGGTTTTAATACTCTACATTTTCACAAGCTTTATGCACTAATTCTTTTTATGCTCTACAGGTATTTTTTGCCACCGTCAGTTGTAACACATGTTAGGAGATTCCACTTCAGTTTGTACTGAATTAATTCTCTCAACTTCTTTTAAAATATTGTGTCCGCTAGTAGTTCCATGCAGACTATTTGTAGAGGCTAAATCTTCAGCCACTTCAGACTTGGCACTGACTTCTCAAATAAACAACAGTTGAGTACTATCAGTAACATCTATCTACTGATCAAGGGCCAAAGATAAGCACTCAAAATCATGTGATTTGTTTTTTAATTGACTACAAATGTTGCTTCCAACGTCCTCAGTTCTTCAAGGCGCTGAAGAAACTCCAATAGTCTTAAACACGTTTAGTTTTTCTGGACATATTTTCTTGGTCATTACAATCAAATGTGATTTAATTAAGTCGCTCTTGATAAATGGCATTTTTTGCTTGACCAACAACATGCCACTCAAAAATGAGCCACTTTGTAACCTCGTTTTTATTTTTTATTTTTGTGAAGAAATTCTGCTATCATGAGATATGCCATTTTTAATTTTCTAATTTTTCTGATTGTTGCTTTCCTGTGAGTTGGGAATATTGTGATGAGTGCTTAATCTAGTGATGTTGAGGTATACTGTATTCTTTTGGCATAGCTATAGTGCCACTGCATGCTTTGTCATTGGATTCAGTAACAAAATAATCCATACTCCACTGCGCCAAAAAAATATGATATTCAAAGTTTATTTTTCTCTTCTTTTTTTTTACTTGACAGGCATACACATATTACATACATATAAAATAATAAAATACATATAATTCCACCACATAGTGATATGATTGACTCTCAAAATACTGTAGAGTTATAACTGTGCCAGTACAATTTGTAGTGCACCACTGCAATGCAATCCTGACACTAGCTACCTGGAGTTCGGTCACATTTCACAGGTTACGAGCACAATTCTCCACAAGGCTCCTCTCACTCAGACACCAGTATCAAGCTCTGAGGTTTCCAGGCTATCCACACTTCTGACCAACTGGCTACAAATTAAGGGTTCCCACTACCTTCTCAGGTTCAGTAATTCACTAGAACAACTCCCAGAACTCAGGAAAGTGCTATACTTAGAATTACGGTTTTATTATAAAGGATACAAATCAGGATTAGCCAAATAAAGAGATGCATAAGGCAAAATTTGGAGCCCCAAATATGAAGTTTTCCAAGTTCTCAGGATGTGTTACTCTCCCAGCACGTCGATGTTTCAGCGACCCAAGTTTCACGTTCAGAGCTTTTCTCGGAGTTTTATTACAGAGAAACAATTGATTGAATCAATGGCCAAAAGGGTAAAGTCAGTCTCCCCTCCAGCCCCTGCCCTCTCCCCAGAGGAAAGGTTGATATCACAAGTCTCAAACGGTTCTAATCATGTGGTTAGTCTTCCTGGTGTGTTCTGTCCCCATTCTGTATCATCTCATCAACATTAACTACCCAGAGACCCACCATGAGTCACCTCATTAGCATAAACCATCAGGACCCACAGTGAATAATAAAGACACTTCTATCACTTGAGAGAATCTCCAAGAACTTAGAAGATACCTGCCAGGAACTAGGAACAAAGGCCAGCCAAATTCTTTATTATACAACAGCCCCTGGGCAGCAGTGCAGATCAATGAGGGTGCCGCATACAGTCTCTGTTGCCACTATTCGACTCTGCTGCTACATGAGAGCAGCCATAACCCATACATAAACAAATGAGTGTGTTCCAATAAAACTTTATTAACGGACACTGAAATTTGCATTGTATGTAATTATCATGTGTCATAAATCTTTTTTTCCAACCATTTTCAAAAATGTAAAGATCATCCTCAGCTCACAAGCTATAAAAAAAGAAGCAGGCCAGATTTGGCTCATGGGCTATAGTTTGCTGACTCCTCTCTCATCTCATCAAGGATGGGCAAACTGCAGCCTGTGAGCCAAATCCTGCACACTGCCTGTTTTTATAAATAAAGTTTTATTGACACAGCCATGCTTAGTCAGTTATGTCTTGTCTATGACTGCTTTGGGGCTGCAACAACAGAGCTGAGTGGTTGCAACAGAGACTATATGGCCTGCAAAGCCTAAAATATTTACGATGTGGTTCTTTATAGAAAAACTTGCTGACCTTTGCTAGATCAGTGAAGAGGAAGATTTCATCTAATTCTATTAACGTAATTAGGTAGGATATATTATTATGAGTTTCTAAATAGATACCTAAAGCTTAGAGAGGTGAAGGAGCTTGTCCAAGGTCACGCAGTTTATAAGTGTTAAAGCTAGGTTCCAAGACAGACTTCTAAAGGCTATTGGCATTTCTTGACTTGTGGCCATATGACGCCAATCTGTTCTGTGTCACATTGCTTTCTTTTTTTCTGGGTCATATCTCCCTCTACTTCTCTCCTATAATGACACTTTGTGATTGCTCATAGGGCCCACTGGGTAATCCAGAATAATCTCCCCATCGCGAGATACTTAATCACATCTGCAAAGACTTTTCTTCAATATAAGGTAGCATTTAGAGCTTCCAGCAATTAAAACCTGATATTGTTGAGAGCCATTATTTAGCCTCCTACTTGTTGTAATGCCCAGTATCTGTGTGGGTATTACAGAGAAGTAGATGCTCCTTTACACTGCTACAGGGTGTGAAAACATTAGCATATTTCTTTATGGCACAATAACCTCATTTCCTCTTCAGGTTCACTGTCTACTCCTCTCCATCCTCCTGTGCTCCTGGAGGCTCACCTGTGTGGACTGGCCTCTGGCTTCTGGCTGGGCCCTGCTAATCAGAGTCACGGGAGGAGCTGGGAAGACGGGAAGATGGGGAGAGCACTGTTTCCCTGGCTTCCTCTGCTGTCTGGTTCACTAAATCTCCAAAGGCCACAGTTCCCATCAGGTGACCCTCTCCATACACCACCCCCTCCAGTCTAGGGGTGCTAGTATCCCCAGCACTGGACTCTCCTGGCTGGTTTCGCACCTTTTTACATTGTCCTTTTATTAGATGTCCCTCAGCTACCCAGGTTTAGTGTGCCACCTGTTTCCTGTCAGGCTCAATGTGTCAAATCAGAGATCTATTTATAAGAAAGTTCATTAACAGCATTATTTATAATAATAAAAATTCAAAACAGCCCAAAGAACCAAAATAGTAGACTGGTTAAGCAAATTATAACGTCTTCATATAGAATGTAAAGTTATATTAACAATAATATTATAAAAGAATATTATAAAATGACAAAACAATTATAGTATATTTCTAAGTAAAACCCCACAAAATTGTACATAAATCATATTCTATTTTTGCAAAAAAAAAATTAGTGGGAAAGAAGATTAAACCATATGTAATATTACATTTTAATAAAATTATATCAATATATGCTTATATATCATATAAACCATATTTTATTGTATATGTTATGTATGTTACATATTCTATATAATGTTATCATATCACATGACACATTTATATAATAAATACTATATAGTATATGGATTTATTATATTGTATATGA
>NW_011889003.1:724541-734693 GCF_000151845.1 Pteropus vampyrus | reverse complement strand
TGTATGTTACATATTCTATATAATGTTATCATATCACATGACACATTTATATAATAAATACTATATAGTATATGGATTTATTATATTGTATATGATATGTATGTTACATATTCTATACAATGTTATCATATCACATGACACATTTATATAATAAATACTATATAGTATATGGATTTATTATATTGTATATGATAATACCACTTTTTATAAAGAATGATTAATATGTCATACATGTTTATATCATACATTCTATCTATAATATATAACATATTATACATGTTATAGAGAACATGTATGTTTATACATGTATGCATGTATACCTCTCTTCCAGATCATTCAGTCCTTTGGACTTGAAATAAAATTGATTGTATCCTCTGTTCCATGTCTGTGGAAAGTACGATGTACACTGTTCTGCTCAAGATTTATCCAGATTCCCAGGGGCTCACTGCTGCCTGGGACTCCCACTTTCAGCCCATCCAGGCTTCTTTTTCCCCTTCACCACCTCAGCTCAGTTGTGGGATTCACCCAATGCCCTGACTTTTTCCAAAACCACCTGCACAAGGCAAATGTGCATGGCAGACTTTTTCTGAGTGCTCAGAGCATTGTGTAGCTCCTCCCTGCTGTAGCATCTCGGCTTCCCTGACTCGGACCTCAGCGCATGCGTGGCGGTGGCCCAGAGCCAGGCAGTAGGGTGGGCTCCAAGGCAGGCCAGGCCCACTCTCCAGGTTCTCCTCGCTTCAGTTCCCCCCACCCCCTCTCCATCTCGTGCTCGCCACCCCAAAATTACAAACCAAGACTCCCTGATGACTCTGACAGACGTCAGCCAGGGACAGAAGGGACCAACAAGGGGGGAACTGAACCGTGAATCCCTTCCACCTGTGCCAAGCTCAGGGTTCTCTAGGTGGACCAAGCAGGCATAGCCTGACACTTGCTTCCTGAGTAAACTAGCAAATGTCAGCTCTGCCACTCACCGGCTGTGTGGTCTAGGCATGTTTTTTTAAGTGCCTCAGTTTCCTTATCTACAAAATGGGAATGGCACTAACATTTAATAAGGTTGCTGAGAATTAAATGAGTTAAATACAAAAGAGCATCTGTGGACTTGGTAATTGGTAGAAATTCTAAGAATTAATACATTAATACGGACGAAGCAAATACTGTCACAAAGTAACAGTATTTGTCACAAAGTAAATACTGTTAAATGTTAGCTAGTTTATTTTTTTCTCCACGAATATGAATTATACTCTTACCCCACCCCTCCCATGAACATACAGGAGCAGCTACAGTCAGTTTGGTTTTGAATTATATATTTATATCTTTAGCTATATCTAAAGTACCAGAAGAAAGTATTTCAGTATGTTGGAGGTAGGATTATGGTGTTCATTTTTTTCTTTTATTTTCTTTGTGCTTTTTTAAGTTTCCCAAGTTTTGTACATTGAGTATTTGTTATTTTTGCAACTATGGAAAATGCTAATTTTTTTCAAAAGAAAGACAAGAAAAGCCTCACAGAATGATAATGGTGGAGATTAGGAAAAACCTTTCCCCTATGTGTGAATGGATTAAACCCTCAAGTCCAGGCTCCTTGGCTTCTTGGGAAATGGGTGGACCTGAAAAATTAATGATTCCCTGCTGTTTACATCTCGGAAGACATCTGTGATTATTTATTGCTCTTCAGACTTGCCATTTCAGCATTGTATAAAGAAACCAAAGAGAAATTAAGTGCACAACTCGATTTCTTCCTACAGACCAATTGTTCTGCAAACATCCCCTTCGATTCCTAGATTTTAAGAAGCTTAGCCACTTCCTGCCCCTGCTGTCTCTGTTAATTTAATCTGCTCCAAGTCTCCCAAGGGTCTAACTCGTGGGTCTTCAGGGCTGGTTCTGGCTGGTTCTGGCTGGTTCTGGCTGGCCTGGTCTCTTCCACAGGGTTGTGCTGAGCTGTTTTACATGTTACCCTTGGTTTTATTTTGCTAGCTTTTTCCTTCCAAGAGGGTTTCTCCTGACCTAATTAAAAGAGCTCTGGTATTTGCACGAAGTTGCATGTTAAGTGACAGGGTGTGGACTGGTTTCTGTTTTTTCCAGCAGAGACCTGGAGCTATACATTTGTCCTAATTTTCCTGTTGGGGTTCCTTTCTCAGTGGCTTTATGTTTATCAAGAACAAATCTTTTTGTTTTGGGGGTATTTTTTTGGCATAAAAACAGACCCCAAGCAAGTTAGTTCATTTTCATTTCCTTATCTGTAAATTAAGAATATATATATATATATTCTTTTCTTAGGGATGCTGTAATAAATGACCACACATTTTGGCTTAAAACAATAGAAATTTATCCTTTTCGTACTTCTAGAGGCCAAAAGGACATAATCGAGGTGTCAGCAAGGCCAAGCTCCCTCCAAGGGTGCGAGGGGAGAACCCTTTCAGCCCTGGTCTCCCTCGGTTTGTGGCAATGTCGCTGCAGTCTCTGCCTCCATCTTCACATAGACTTCTTCACTGTGTGTCTCCTCTGTGTTTCAAATCTCCTTTTTCTTCTAAGGACACCAGTTGTTGAATTTAGGGCCTACTCTAAATCCAGGATGATCTCATCCCTGGATCCTTAACTTAATTACATCTGCAGGACCCTATTTTTAGATAAGGTCACAACCACAGATACCTGGGATTCTGATTCGAACATATCTTTTAAGGGGACACCATCAACCACTACAATTTATCAACCTTGTTGAGTAGCTCTGTGAGTATGAGAAATGATATGATGATGTATGTGATGCAGCCACCACAGAGCCTGACAGTCAGCAGCTGCTCAACCGGTAATAATCCTCATTATTACCACCAAGTGAGTGCTTACATTGGTCCAGGCCTGACACCAAGCCGATCTGTGCCTCGACCCACTTACTCCTCACAGCATTTCTCTGAGGGCGATAAGTCCAGTTTTATAGGTGAGCAAACTGAAACTTCAGAAGCTTAGCGGGGTTGTTAGGAAGAAGTAGAGCTGAGACTTGGCCCCAGGGTTTTGTGACTCCAGCGCCCGCCCGTGTCCCTCCTCCCCTCTGCTCTTAGTTGCCACGGTGTTGCTTGTCTTTCTGCTCCTCCGCTGTGACCCAGCACCTCTCCCCCTCCCTCTGACCACACTTTGCACTCTGACCCAGAACTGCGTTGGTGGGAAAAATTAGCAATGGTGAAAGAGAAAAGAGAAATTTCTGTGGGTTCCCAAACCTCCTGGAGTGTCCTGGTGACACTGCGATGGCTTGCCCAGCGTGAGGGACCTGAGAGGAGGAAGTCATTGTGCTTTTTATGTGCTCGCCTGGGAAGTCTCATACCGCTTCTGCTTCTGCCACGGAATGAATTTATTCCTTGAAAGTGACTCACTAAGTCCAGCCCACGCTAAAGGGGGCGCATTTTGTGCTACCCTTTGAAAGGAGAGTCTCAGAGAATCTGGGGACATATTTAAAAATGACCACACTATGTAGTCCTGGGAGGAAGATGGCCTTGGTCTAAGGACTTAGTCGGGGTATTTTAACCAAGTCCTTAGCTATGCAGAGCGAGGCCCAGAGCTGAGTTTAGGGAAAGAGCTAAGGAGAGCTAAATTTTTCCACATAAACAAACAGAAAGAATTTGGACTTTAAGTCAAAAAAGGAAGGAAAGAAAGAAGGGACGTGAGGAGAGAGGAGAGGGAGCGTGAGCCTGGCAACACGCAGGTGCCCGAATGACCTGTAAGAAGAGGGCTTGCTGATATTATGTTTGCCGTTGTAAGCTAAAGCGTCAGACCCTTTTTTACCAAACCACTAATAAACTGTGTGAGAGGCTTTTCATGGCGATTAAGAAAAGGGGCACAGTTTCAGGTCTGGGTTGATCAAGTCGAAGCAGCAACCACACTTACCAACCCACGGACTTACCAAATGTTAACAGAGGCAGATCCCCAAGACAGGAGAACCCTGGGAATTCTCAGAAATCTTGGGAAAGGCAAGGACATTTCAGAGAGCCTGGATGGAAACTGAGGCAATCTTGAGCAGGGTGGGGCTATTACTAAGCACGGTACACAGGAGAGCATGTCCCCTGCGAGAGGACTCCGCCCTAACTACCAAAAGCAGCCTTCGGACCAGAGAGAACCCTCGTTTGCCAGCCTCTGTGCCACTGCAGAGGGGTGGGAATTAGCTCTTTGAGATTAATTTTGCTATTAACTGTCTTGGAGGATTCAGTGTTTCTGACAAAATCTTAAGCTGCCATTTTGCAGTTTTTCTTCATTATTTTGTCATTTCCTTTTCTCTTCTACACTAAATAGTGGTTTGGGGATGGGGGTATTCGTGGGCTTCAGAGTTAATTAGCCTGAAAACTCAATTTAATGCCACTCGACTTCAGGCATGCGGTCAGTATTATAGTACCCATCGTTCTGGTCCATGTAGTTACTGGATTTGTGCATCTTTTTTTTTCTTTCAAGAATCTCTTAAAAGAAAGAACATCCTGGATATTTTAATACTTAACCAAAACCCCTTGGACAAGAAAAGGCACTGAAAAGAAAGAAGAAGAGAGAACACTATGAAGTTCAAATGCTGACCGCTTCTCAAAGACTCTAGTTGGCCAAGTCATTTCATATTTAAAAGTCTTGCCTGGGTTCTCGTTCATCACCGTGCCCATCACGGTTGATCTGGGCCTTGGCTCTCTCTGGAACCCCAGTGCCTGACATGGTTTATGTGCTATAAACATTGGTTGACTTGGACATTCAGAAGAGACCATTAACCCTAAGAGATTAGGATCCAGTTCTAGAAAATTCACAAAGGTAAAAATATTTTGGAATAATGAAGTCCCTGATCAAAAGGTCCTGAATTTTCTTGTCCCTTATTAATTTTGATCAAGATTCAGGAAGGCAGAGGGGGCAGTTTCCAGGGTGGGCTTTGGAGGGAATGTGAGGAAGAAGGCAGATGGCTCATGCTTTTAAATATCCTTTTGCCTATTTTCAAAAGCTTCACTACCCAAGGTCATTCGAAACAACTAAATCTAAATGCTGAGTAGACTTCGAAAGGGATCATCTTTCCTTCTCTCTTCTTTCTCCTTTTTCTTTCGCTTAGAAGAAAACAAAACAACACAAAAATCACCCTCCACGGCCCACATACACACAAATTCCCAAGCCTCCCTTGCCTGCTCAAATTTAATTTTAAAACACCAAAGTTTTTAAATTACCACTCCTAAGAAAAGGCTCTTCTGAAATTTTAAATTCTAGGACAAATCAACTCCCATCTCAAGTTTTTGTCTGGATATTAATTAGGTGAGGAATGTAATGATGGTTTAGTTTTCTAGTTACTCCGATTCCCAGCTTCGCCATCTATAAAATGAGGACGTAATAGCACTTTCTTCATGACATGATGTGAGAATGAATGTTTGGCACATAATCATTACCATGCTTAGAAGGCCTCATACTATCAGTATTTGTATTAGTATCTGTAGTAATTCTAAACACACACTGAAAATTGTTACCTACCCTTACTTGTTCCTCGTCTTCTTGCCCTTTGGGGTCTAGTTCAGATGTTTCGGTCTACGTCAAGTGCCAGCACACCCATGGACACTCTTTTTCATCATTATTTTGAAAAAACAGCTCCCAGCCAGACCTAATCACGTCTTTCAATCTCTCCCTCCTTGTATTTTTGGTGGCACTGGGCTTACTCTTCCCTTCAGCCAAAGAGAAATGCAAAGATGCTTAAGACAAGCCCTAAAATGAGTTTACAATCTGGAGGGAAAGATAGACATGGGCGTATAAAAAGGGAATGATCCAAGGAAGCTAGGAATGGGGCTGGGGAAGAATGATCCAAGAGGTAAATTAGCTGTCTTCAAAGTCTTAAATTCAAAATCAGCAGTGTGCTCATATTGCCAATGTCGTCAGCCCAGAATACCATTGTGCAGTTAGTCTTTGGTTTTTCACCAGTTGCAAATTTTACTATGAGCTTAAGATTTGCCACTGTTACATTGTGTCAATTATTTCAACATGTGCATATCAGTCAGGGCTCCATCAGGGAAGCAGAAACACTATGAGTTATGGGATAAGGAATTCATTATAGGAAATGGACCTTATGTGATTTTGAGAAGACCTGGGGAAGTAAAGGTCTGGAAAGGGGAGTTGAAGAATCAGGGAAAAGTCACTAACCAGCCCCAGCTTACAGGAAAATCTGGAACCAGACACGTCCAGCTGCAGAAGTAGGGTTGGGAGGGGGCTGGGATGGAAGTCTAGGGAGAATTGTTGGCTCTTATGACGATGCTTCTGTGCGTTCACAGCACAGGGTCTGCTGGCAGCCCTGGGGCTGCCGTTGTAGAGAGAGCAGGCAGACAGGAAGGAGAGTTGGACACAGAGTGGGGAAGAATGAGGGCTAACAGGAACCTGCTAGCAAGTCTGTGTCTGTCTCTTGCCACCTCTTACCAATGATGACCTTGAGACTGTAACTGCTTCATTTCTGCTTCCCGAATCTCCCACAAGTTCGCTTTTGGCCAACTCAACCCAGAATCATACAGATAAAGGAATTCTAGGAGTTCCCAGTAGGATAATCCAGCACGACCTTCATTATGAATCTCAGTATTCACTGCAAATTGAATAAACGACTGATCACTAATATTTACTTCTTGGAACAACAGATACAGAATGTTAAGAGGAAAAAGCTCTGGGATCTAGGTAAATGACACGGTTAAGATTTTAGAACAGTCTATAATCAGGCTCACAGATACATGATATATGATAGAGATGGTTCTACAAAACAATGGGGAAAGGATAGTCTTTTTAAATAAATGGCACTGGGCCAATTGGATGTCCAAATGGAAAAAAAAAAACCCATTAATCTAAACCCCCTACCTCACAACACATGTAAACATCAACTTCAAGCACATTATACAACTAAATGTGAAAGATAAAACAATAAATCTGCTAAAATATTAAATAGGAGACCATCTCCATGACTTTGAAGTTGGGCAAGATTTTAAAAATGGAACAAAAAAGCACTAATCTTTTTTTTGAAGAAAATGCAGAACGATTGTAAAGTACAATTATTTGATGCAGTATAAATTAATTCAGCCACTTTGGAAAACCGATGGTGAGGGGAAGCAGAGTTTGCAACCCCAAACTATGCCTTCTGGAATATTGATTATTTTAAGATGGTTATTTATAAGAAATGAAAGATGCAGGAAAAATCTTTGACCTTCCCCCAAACTGCCTAAAAAAAATTATATAAAGGACCTGCTCCAGGAAAGGAGATATCGTCACAGATAACAATAGTGTAATATGAACTGGTGTATGGTAGACAGGGAGGGACCTAGCAAGGCCCTTTGAAGTCCCAAACCACTCCCCCCACTTTCTCCTAGCTCATCGTGATATATAAACCTAACTGCCTGATTCGTCCTTGTGTCTCAGATTCTTACAAAATCCCCATATGTACATAAATGTGGTCATTTTTCTCCAGTTTATCTGTCTCATGTTAATTTTATTAATAGGCCAGCCAGCAGAACTTAAAAAGATAGAAAGAAATTTATTTTTCCTCCCCATAATGGTGTTTACTAAAGTCAAATATATTCGTACCCTATATTCCAGCAATTTTACTTTTGGAAATGTACTCGATATAAATGTGTATATAAGTATACCAAAAGATTTATATGAGAATGTTTATAACTGCTTTATTAATAGTCAAAAACAGAAAGCAAACTAAATGTCCATTAACAGTTGAGCAGAGAAATTTTGATAGATTCATACTATGGAATACTATAGAGCAACGAAAATGAACAAACTACTGTTACATGCAACAACAAAGGTAAATTTCAAAAACATAATTTTGAGCAAAAGGAGCCAGACAGAACTAAATATATAGTGTATGGTTCAAAAAGCTCAAAATGGGAGAAACTAATCTATGATATTAGAAGTCAGGATAGTGGTTTCCTTTTGGTAGTGGGGGTTGATGACCGAGAAGGGTTACGAGGGAAACTTTGGGTATGCTGGGAATATCCTGGTGTTTGAAATGGAAGGTGGTACAATCTGTGATAATTCATTAAGCCATACATGTATGAGATTTGCTTTCTGTATGTATGTTTTACTTCGATTTTTTTTAAAAGCTTATTTTTAGAGAAGCTTTTAAAATGTCCTGTTTTACCCATCCCCAATTGTCATATTTGGTAGTCTTTTTCTTAATATTTTTTAGCCCTTCTATAGTATTTTCTATCTTCTTGGCCTAAAAAACGTCTTCCTTTCATAATTCTTCTTGCACCTTGGACCCCTAATGTCATTACTCAACAAATATTTCTTGAGTATCCACAATATGCCTCACGTTTACGATGGTTAACAAGCTAGCAAGGACCCTGACCTCAGGGTGCTCCAGCGTCCGGTGGAAAGAGGCTTCTAAACATAACTGCATCTCAACTGACTCTCCTTTCCACCTCCCAAAGTCAAGTCTTCCCCAAAGTCCTAGATTAAAGCCAGCTTCTCAAAATCCACTATCTGTGCCCATTAATGACCCATCATTTCCCACATCATCACTGTGTGAGACCTCAGCATCACCTGTGACAAGTTCCTCCATCTCGTATCTTAAGATCTACCTTACCCTGCCTGATCTACCTCCTCCCCCTACTTCTTTCAGCTCTGTTGCTTCCACTCCAGGTTGAAATCCTTACTCCTCATTTAGGGTTCATTTGCAGAAAGAGAAGCCACTCAAACTAGTTTGAGCAGGACTCAGATTTAGATGGCTAACATATTGTTGAAAAATCTGGAGAAAACATTTGAAACAGAGCTTCCAGGAGCAATATCCAATTTTTAGAATCCTACTATCACAGTCGAAAATAAAAAGTGACTCTTGTCACTACAGAATTTCTCGAATCAGAAAGCAAGTGACCTTGGCACCATGTTGCCTCTGTGTCATCCATGGCAGCAAAACGGATCCTTGTCCAGAAGTCTAGCTACAGAGAAGTGTGTAAGTTGTAGTCTCCAGCTCTCCAAACCTAATGGTACAGGTTAGAATGAATGCTGAGCCTGCCAGTTCCAATGTGTCCCTCACCTCCCAGCTAGTCTCCCAGCTTCCCTGCTATTCCCCATAATTCCTTTCTTTTTATTGCTTCCAGCTCTGTTCACATCAATCAGCAGCTGAAAAGCCTCTGATGACTCAGTCTCTCCACTGAATTAGGCTAAAATACCCTCACCTGTCATTCGAGGCCTTATTTTCCTGGTTTATGTCCCACTCCACTCCTACAGTTTCCTCTACGTGTTCTGCTCTTTCCCATCTCATGCCTTTGTGCATCCTCTTTCTTTCCCACCATTATTCCCCATGAAGATACATAACAGCCTTCTAGGCCCATCCATTCCAAACGTAACTTCTTTTCTACATTCTCCTCTGATCCCCTTAACCAAAGTGACCTCTCACTCCAGTGCCACAGAAAGCTCCTCCTACTTTATTTAGACATGGCATCTAGAGACTGAAGAAATGTGGGCTGGAATCAATCCTAGCTTTGCCTGAGGAACTGAGATCATCCTGAACTCAAAGCCTCAGTTCCCTGTCCTGTCAAATGGAGATAATAGTACCAGCTTTCTAGGCATGTTGAAAGGACCGGTGGAGATAAGAACCTAAGCAGCTAATGCACGTCCTCTATCAGTGGCAATTATCGTAGGGTATTGTCTGGTTATCTGCATATCCCCTTGCCCAGGTGCTTACTGGAGATTCATGTAATGAATGAATAAGCCAAACCAAGCAGCAATACTGACCTCAGGTAACAAGGTGATCAATACCAAGGCCCTAGGTGATATAAGTTTAGGATACCGGTATAAACAGCTGAAGAGTTTCCACTTGTTTTATCAGATCAGGAGAAATAAAAGCTAAGAGTCTTAACAGTTAGGCTGGGTCACAACCCCATGGTGTAGGCCACAGCAAGTTACCGGTACCTCACAGATCAAAAAGAGTTTGGGAAAGCTTTCCTGCAAAAGCCTTTATTTGGAGGGCTCTCACCTCTGCTTGGTGAAATAACGATCTGAACACAGAAAGGAGAAAGGAGGCAGGAGGTTTCAGGTCAGGTACATTCCCATCTGAGCCCCAGTGGAAAATATTCGTGACATCCCAAATGCTGCTGGAGGAGTGAAAACTAACATGCTGCACTTTGGAGATCCATTCGGCAGTAGTTATTAAATATGAAGATGCTTGCACTCCTGCCCAGC
>NW_011889003.1:720200-723087 GCF_000151845.1 Pteropus vampyrus | reverse complement strand
AAATAGAGGGACTATAATTAAAAAGTAATTCTGAAAAATTTTAGGTCTGCTGAATCTTTTCCAGCCTACAGAAAGCTCTGTTGAGTGGAGGCGACGAGCTGCCAGCACCCCGAGCGCAGAGCTTCCCGTCACAGCGTTCCTGCCGGCAGCAGTGCGGCCGAAACCCTAGAGAAGGCATTAGACATTTACAGGAAACTTAATCTCTTCCAAAGACCCAAAGTCAGATGTAGTCTTCAATATTTCATAGGAAAATATTTGCAAAAAATATGTGACTTGGCGATGAATCACACGATAGTATTCACCAAGGTTACTTGCTGATGGAGACAGCTGGCATAATGATCCAGGCCCAGAATTATTTTGGAGCCATGAAAAATCTACCAAGATATATATATATATCTACCAAGATAGATAGATAGATAGATAGATAGATAGATAGATAGATAGATAGATATACCTCTTGTTCTTTAACTTGGTCAAGGTGAACTGTTTTTGGATTGGGTGAATTAAGCCCAGTAAGTGTCGGAAGCCAGCCGACCAAGTCAAACCAGGTACCTGAATGGGAGAGCGGGGACTGAGAAAAAAGAGAAGACAGACAGGGTGCAGGAGGGAGAACAGATCTCACAACTTTCTCTCCGAGTTTATTTCTTATGCTTCTTTTTATACATAATCTGTTCCTTTGTGTATCCCAAGATAACATAGTAAAAGTAACATCCTGAAGATCGAGGTACAATCGACACTTCCTTTGACACTCCCTTCGACACTCCCTTTGTCTATACTTAATCTTCTTCTTCCTGGAATTCCACAGAACCAGCCTTTTCTTTTTTTCATGCAAGCAGGCCTCCCGAGATAATCCATGCACTCTTTTGAATTTGGGGAGCTTTAGCTCCCTACAAGTAAGCTCACCTCTGAAATCCAGGGAGAAGTGGCACAGGGAAGCTCGTGCAGAGAGCCCTCTCACTCTGCTTATGCTGGAACAAGAATTAGCCCCACCCCTCATCCCTACTTCAATGCAACACTCCTTAAACATCCCACCTGTGCAGATGGGGGCGGATCTTTAAGAAGTCCTTGCCTGTAGACAAGCTGTAGTTCCCCAGGGCCTCCCCTGGAACCTGTCTTGGAACCTCCTGCAGGTTCTGATTAAGAGGCCCAGCTGGGACACAACGCTCTGAGGCCAGATCTCTGAGGAAAACATTTATTACCAACACTAGGCAGTTTTAGGATCCACATGGCAACTGGGCACTGTGTGCCTCTACCCGGAGAGGATGTCCTGAGCGCCCTTACTGCTCATGGTGCCTTCTTTTTGCTTACAGGCTCCATTCTGCTAAGTTAAATGCTAAGGCAGATGTCAGTGGCTCTTATTTCAAAATTCAGTTTTAGAATGACCTGGAGGACTTATTAAAACAGAGACTGTTAAGTGCCATCCCAGTTTCTGGGTCAGTAGTTCTGGGGTGGAGTCCCAGAATTTACATTTCTAATGAGCTCCCAGGTCCTGGGACCATGCTTTGAGAATCACCGGTCTGTACTTTTCATCTAAGGTGCCCCTAATTCCTCAGCTTGGGTCCAATCCCAGAATGTAGCCCTCAACCCACAGCCTTCCTCTCCACAAGCATCTTGAAAGCAGGGAGTGGTGCAGATACAGTTAACCAGACACAGAATCCAAAGTTATGTATAAAACAGCCCTTTCATTTTATATTCAGCAGAACATTCCAATCCATTCTAGAGACCACATAGGGACCAGGGAGTCTGAGGTGGCTCCTCTGCCCCTTCCACCAGCTTGCCCTTTGGGGTTCTCTCAACAGAGGGGCCTCATTATGACCCTCAGACACTCAGGTGGCAGATCCCTCTCTTTGGAGAAAGAACCTTTTCTCCTGGACATCTTGTTTCGTCCCCCTTCCCCACACAGCCCCTGATTTTCTGTTTTTGTTTTTGTTTTTGTTTTTTTCTGTTGGGCTGTGCATTGTTTCCATCTAGATATGGCAAGGCTTCACGACCTGGGGAGCAGAAGATGGAAAAGGGGAGAAGAGGCCTTCCGTTGGGTCTGCACGCAGGAAGTGCTGTGTACGAGATAATCAGAACTTTCACGCCGCCTGATTAACAGTGCCATGGCAAGGTCCAGTATGGTGCTAAAGAAGTCTCCCTGTTATCCTAGTCTGAATTGGATCCAATCTCAGGAACATGGGGGGAGGGGCAGCCTTGCATTGCACAGTAATGGGTTAGTGCACTGCTGATCACCCTGGCAACCTCTGCCTCACCCCTCAAAAAGTAGATTTAATGCTGGAAATCTCTGCTCTCTGTAGCTGGGATGATTTTGTACAGACCACACCTGGTAAGTAAAAGCCATTAATTTACCCACACATGGGTAAGAGGAGGCCCACACGTGGTTCATATCAAACCTGATTAATATAAAAGCCCCTCGCAGTGTTTTCCACCTGGCTGTCATCAAAATCACTGAGAAACTTCAAAAAAATATGTATTCTGAAAAAATATGTATAACACAGAAAGCAAGGGTATACTAGTTTTCTTAGTATATAAAGAGCTCTTACAAATCAATAAGAAAAATATCAATATAGAAAAAAAGGACAAAAAGCATGAATAGGGAGTTCATACACCCATGAAAATTCCAAATATTTATTAACATATGAAAATATGATTGATGTCACTCAAAGTTGTGAACATTTGAACATTTAAACATTTCTCACCTATCGCACTAGCAAAAATAAAAAAGTTTGACAATACACTTCATTGTCATGAATGTGAAGAAAATATATTCTCATACATTGTTAGTGGGAATATATGCTATCATAACCCTTTTTTAAATTTTTATTTATTTATTATTTTTAAATGTATTTTTATTTATTATTTATTTACTTACTATTTATTTATTTTT
>NW_011889003.1:716238-718930 GCF_000151845.1 Pteropus vampyrus | reverse complement strand
GGGGAACCTGGCAAACACCACCTTAGCCAGATGACCAAGCTTAGCTTCAAAAGTGAGTATTTGTCTTTGATATGATGTGATTAAAAGGATATAGTTGGCCCTCAATATCTGCGGGTTCTGCATCTGCGGATTCAACCAACTACGGATCAAAAATACCGTTTTTTAAGTGTTACATTGTTGCCGACATGTCCTAAGTAGTTAGGCCTACGATGGTTGCATCTGTACTGAACGAGTACAGGCTATTTTTTTCATGTCATTATTTCCTGAACAATATAGTATCATGACAATTTACATGGCATTTACACTGTGTTAGGTATTGTAAATTATCTAGAGATGATTTAAGTATATGGGAGGAAGTGCATAGGTTATGTGCAAATATTATGCCATTTTACATAAAGGCCTGAAGTATCCTTAGATTTTGATATCCTCAGGGGTTCTGGAATCAATCTCCCGAGGATACCGAGAAATAACTCTTCTGTGGAATTTCCCCCCCAAACCCATAACATCAATATAACCATGAGAAAAACACCAGAAAAATCCAAAATGAGGAACATTCTACAAGATACCTCGCCAGGATTCTTCAAAACTATAAAGGTTAAGGAAAAAACAAGGAAACTCCAAGAAACTATCACAGACCAGAGGTGACTAGCACGCGATGACTAAATGTAATATGGTATCTTAGGATCCTGGAGCAGGAAAAAGATGTTGGTGGAAAAACTAGTGAAATCCAAATAAAGTATAGAGTTAAATCAGTAATTAAAAACAAAAACCAAACTCCAGGCAGTTCTTAGTTAGCCAGATTGGCTCCAGGCTTCCATTAAGCACATTAGAATCCCCTCAACAGAGTGAGGTTCTCAAACTTGGGTGTACAGTAGAATCACCCAGGGGATCTGTTAGCCCTGTAGATCCCATCATAAAAAATTCCGATTCAATAGATTCATAGGATTTGGGGATATGTATATTTTTTTAAAACAGGAGCCAAGTTTTTAACTTTTTTCTTTTTTGCATTTGAAATGTTCTTTGATGACATTCTTGAGATTCTTCATTTCCTTTGTCCTTTACCACCACACAGATGCAGTGACCGCTCCACAGGGTTCCCCCTCTCTGTCCGTTTTACAGAGGCCTGCCCTTCCGCTTAGTTCCTTATTGTCATGAACCTGAATTAGGTTGATTTTTTGTTCAGCACGAAAGGCCTCCACCAACTTGATATACATAGACTCATGACAGTTGGATGCAAACACACAAAGGTGGGCTTGGAGCCGAGATATTTGGAAGCGTTGCCCATTCCACCGACTTGGCCATGGGGAAAGAGGGAAGCCTTCAGCACCTCGTGGAAAGCAGTATTAACGTCCATTACTCTCCCAGCAGCGACACCATGGCAGTGGGTTACGGGTGGAATGAAACTTGGATGCGCCTCAGCTTCTGCCTCCACCCAGCTTGTTGGTGGCAGGGAAAGAGGGAATGTGCATTTTTAGGGCTTCTGAAATGCCGCATTTTGGACACACTGCACTGGAAACCAAAATCCGGTATCCTACTCCTAACGACCATGTCCATCAATAAAATGTGAGTTCATTTGGAACACAAATTTTCTGAAGATAAAAAGATTCTGAACTTCTATTCATTATGCAACATTCCAGTCTATTTGGGTCACTCAATGAGTTTCTTAATAGAATTCTTACCACCATTTGACATGTGATGAGTGTAAAATGAACAAATACCGAAAATAAGGAATTCATAGGAAATCTCCTGACACATCATCCCTTTTGATCTTCTCAACCTGGTGTAACCAGAAGAATTGATTTCCTGCCACTTAACGGCACTTGATTCACATTTAGGTCATATTCTTTTATTTGTCAGTCCAGGAACAATGTGAACCATGAATTTGTTTGCAGAATTAGAGCGTGATAGGCATGTTGCACTTCTTCCCTCTCTCTTCAGGTTCCCCCTGCCCAGAATTCCCTCTCCCAGGGATTGTCTTTCCAAACCAGTCCACAGCACCCCCACCCCCAAACACACACATCTAGTTAATTCCAACTCAAGTCTTAGCTTAAAGATCATTTCCTTGTTCAGCCTCCCACACTGGTAAGGACCCCTCCAATACACTCCCAGAGACATAGTCGTTCCAGAAATACCACCATTACTTAAAAAGAGAACAGACCCAGAATTCTTTTCTTTGTGCTTTGTTCTTATTATTTTTTAATCCAGTGCTTGTGCTTTCATAATTAAGTTCCAGTACTGTCCATTAGAACTTTCTGTGATAGTGGAAATATTCTTTATCTGTGCTCAGGTTTCCATTCAAGGAATCTATTGCCTGAGCCTGTGCTGTAAACCACCACGGCAAACTGCCTTCCGACGCCAAACACTTCATCACTTCATTTGTAACTTACCTTTTCTGTTAGGTTGTGTATTTCTTCCTATATTCATCCATTTTGGCTGAGGGAGCAAGAAAGGTCAGTGGAAACTTTTACAGGAGAAGTGATATTGGAGACGGTCGAGAGCAGCGAAGAGCTGTTTCCCTACAGAACAGCAGAGAAAGTTTCTGCAGGCGGGCGGGACCGTGCAGAAAAGTTCAGAAGCCTGAAACAGCAAGACGAAGGACAGAAGGCTCACAAAGCCAGTTAACGCCTGAGGAAGACACCAAGGAAACCCAACACCCAAATTTTATGTAAGATATGGGAAAATTTATTAGAAT
>NW_011889003.1:711830-714658 GCF_000151845.1 Pteropus vampyrus | reverse complement strand
AGACAGTGAAACAGGGGAATCGGCATGCCTCATTGCAGTCTTAAAATTAAATTTATATATAAAATTAGGAAAATAGAGCACAACCTGGGCTCGTCTGAGGAATTATTGACAAATGTGGGACCCCACTGACAGCTAATCTGGTATTAAATTTTTCTGTCTATTTTTCTTTAAAATTATTTTTGAATTCATATTTTAGCATATTTGTTTTTGGAATGTTTTATTTCCCTCAAGAACAAAGTGATCTTTGAAAAGAATTATGTATGAACATTAGCTGAGTGGTTTGTAACCATTTACATTGGAAATTTATATGCAGTGGCATTAGTCTAAAATGTAACATTTACCTTATCATACAATTCTCATTACTTCAGAGATACCACAGAAACGAGATGTTTTATAATATGGAACTGAAAATAATAATGAGATTTGTTATCGGATTAGAATCATAAAATCATAAACAGAGGAAGGAATAAATGTGAGATTTTAATCTTTGTGTTTCATGTCCCCACCACACAGTAATAGTATCACGAAAGACATTTCTCTTAATTTCCGTGAGGTGATATTTGCAGCTATTTTCCTGGTGTGGGTTAATCTCATAGAAATACATGCGAAGAATGAATGATCTTGTCTCAAGGAGAAAAATGCCGATAGACTGTGTCTTACTCATACACACACCTCCTTGAAAGAATTTTAACCAAGAATTGAGCACATAAGCATTAAAGGAATATTTAAGGAAACTACCGATTTGAGAAAATTTATTTTGGAAGAGCAAGACTAAATAGTAACAATAGGGCACAGAGAAAATCTAAGCTTCCCAATGGAAATATCAGAAAAGGTCTACTCATTCTGTTACTTGCCATTTCCAATTCCCCTGGAGAAGAGCGTTCTTTTAGGTTAAGTTTCTTAATATATAAATGAACTTGTATAAATTAGTAAGAGAAACCTCAACGACCCAACAGAAGACACGAACAGACAGTTCGCATAGAAAGAACACAAACAGCTTTTAAACACGATAAGTGCTTTAGTCAATTATCATCTCAAGGAAAAAATAAGAAGTCATATGAGAAATGAAATCTTACTTGAGACCGAGGCTCAGCAACCAATAATATTTATATAGAAATAATAACCTAAATGCTGAACCTGATATACCTGTAAGTAGCTTATTGAACAAGTTGGACTTGGAAAGTTCCAGCTGCCAATGTCTCCGTCATCTCACTTTTTCAATCCCATGGATGAACTATCAGTCAGTTTCTATAACTTTTCTAAGTACTTTTAGGTTATTAATGAATTGTCTCTTCTTTTTTTTTTCAGGTTACCCAAAGTCCGGTGTAGTTTGATATCAGAATACCAAGCTCTTATCCAATTTATACTTCTCTCCCAGAACTTGGGCCTGACCCAGGCTTGAAGTTTGCAGTAGGCAAGAAGTATGAATAAGGTTGCCAAGTAAAATACGAGACGCCCAGCTAAATGTGAATTCCAGAAAGTAACAAATACTTTCAGCAGAATTATGTCCCAGATATTGCATAGGATGTACTTATGCTTAAAAAAGCACTCATTGTTTTTCTAAAATTCATATTTAACTAGGCATCCTGTACTTTCGTTTGCTAAATCTGGCAGCCCTAAGCAGAGGGTCAACCTCACTTTATTCCATCTTGCTTGTTGTGCTGCCTCTGGCTCCTCCAGGGTTAGACAGACATCAAAAGAATAAAAATAAAAGGAAGAAAAGCTCTTGGTCTGCAGAGTTGTCTGCCACAGGTGTCCTCTTCAAGTCATTCGTCCAAAGCTGATTCATAGGACCAGCTCTGTCAATGGGGATATTTTAGCTGTGCTTTCCTTGACCTGGAAGATGACTCATTTGGCTGACCACTGACAATGGCACCCTCAACACATGGCTTCTGGTTATCTACTCTTTGTTGAGGGCACTTTATCGCCCTTCCAGATCATCCTGCTGGGTGAGGGAGTTTTGAAAGCCACCTGTTGGCAGTTCTCTTTCACGGACTCCAATTTGGCCCACAGAAAGCCACATCCTTGCCCCACCAGTCCCTGGAAGTGCTGACCAACCTTGACTCTTTGTCCTGCTTCCAGACAGACTGCTCCAGCCAGCTCTGCCCTTCAGACATTTTTTTCAGGTGTGAGTCATTCACCAAGTTATGTGACTGCCCAACCCCCAAACTTCAGAGAATATTTATCATTCAATCTGAGGAGCCTCTTGAAACCCCTCCTCAGTTTAGGATGAGTGGGGTGAGTCTTTCCCCTGTTCTGCACTGGGAGTGGGGTGGGAAACACAACATGACTCACTCTCCCAAAGCAACCCCAGCACAGCCTGCTCCAACCCATTAGTTAGTCCTGAGACCACAGGTAGTTAGTGACTAAGGCTGAAAGGGTCACTTTGGGGCTACCAGTTTGAAAGCTCTACGTAGATTGTCTAAAATCTCTATTTAGAATGTAGGGGCTCTTTGAACCTATTGCTCTCAGCTTTGGAGTCTCAGTTCAATCTCAGAGACTTAAAAAAAATCTATTTTATTATCCATTACATAACTAAAAATGGTTATATAATCACATAGTGAAGATGATGAGAGGGGAAGTGTGTGTGTGTGTGTGTGTGTGTGTCTGTGTGTGTGAGTATGTGTGTGTGTGTGTAGGGAGTAGGGTTTGTCATAAATCAAAATCCTCATTTATCATACCATGAAGGCAGAAGAGAGTATCTAAAACTGATAAATGAAGACATAACAGTATGAGCACATCACTTAGAACTATGGGAAAAAAGGAAGACCCAAATATTGAAAATGCTTGCCCTCGGGGAGTGAGACTGGATGTTTGAAGATAAGTAG
>NW_011889003.1:676012-710400 GCF_000151845.1 Pteropus vampyrus | reverse complement strand
AGAACCTTCCTGTCTCACAGTTCTACAGGCTAGAAGTCAGAAACGAAGGGGTCAATGAGGCCATGCTCCCCCTGCAACCTGCAGGGGAGGATCCTTCCTTGCCTCTTCCAGCTCTGGTAGCCCCAGACATTCCTTGGCTTATAGCAGCATATCTCCCATCTTTGTACTGTGTGCATGTCTGTGTCTGTATCCAAATTTCTTCTTTTTTAAAGAACATCAGTCCTTTTGGAATAGGGCCCACTATAATGACCTCATTTTAACTTGATGACCTCTGTAAATACCCTATTTCCAAATAAGGTCACATTGTGAGGTGCTAGGGATTAGGACTTCAACACATCTTTTGGGAAGTGGAATGACACAGTTCAACCCATAACACCATGCGAGGACCCAGTGAGGTAGGAACCATTATTATTGCCATATTATAGATGAGGAAACTGGAGCAGAGAGTGTTTAGGTAATTTGCTCAAGAATACATGACCAACGGTGGTACTAGAGTTTTAAACCCAGGAAGTCTGGCTCCCATATTCTGTGTTTTTAGCCACTAGACTCTCTCTACATTAAGTGCACAAAGCAAAATGAGAGCAGTGTGTAGAGTAAGCTGTCATTTGTGTGAAAAAAAATTGAGGACCACTATTGTATGCATACTTAAGAAGTCACAGTACATCTTTGGAAGAATGCCCAAGAAACTGACAGGGGTGTCATCCGTGGGGAGGAGAATTTGTGGACAGAGAAGTGAGCCTGTTCTTTTCCATACATTTTTTAACACTTTGAAATTTGGGGGGGGGGTATTTATTTTACTATGTGCAGGAATTAAGTTAAAATATTTAAATTAAAGATAAAAACTAGAGGAATGTTCTTTTACTAATGCCAAGACAACAGGGGTGACTTAGATTATATTTTATGAAAGTGTGTAAGAAATGTATTTGCAGGAAACGATCTAATTGTTGGTCCCCAGACAACCTCTGGAAGAAACACAATTGCTTTAAAAAATCTTTTTGGTGACTATAGAATTTTAGATAGTGGAATATTATGCAGCCGTTAAACCTTAAAGGATTTTTAATGATATTGAGGAAAATACTTACAAAATATTAAGTGAACTTGTGTGGATATTCAATTATCTTTAAAAACAATGCTGATTAGAAAAAGCTAGAAGGAAATAGAACTAAGTATTAACCATGGTTATTTTGGGTGAGGGTGGAAGAATTATGGATGATATTTATTTTCTTCTTTGTACTTCCTCTTGTTTCATTTAATTCTGAAGATAGAATTTAAAGCATTTCTTAAAATGCTAGAAGTGTTTCTGGCGAGTTGGAGCCATTCCCACATCGACCGACACTGACTGCCCCAAAGAGATACAATGACAAGATGAGTGTGTGTCTCCTTCAAAACAGCCCAGGAATCCATTTTCCCGTGTAGGCACTTCTACTCTTAAGCTACCACCCTCCTGACTTGATTCCTCAACGAGATTTTTTTTAAAAGAGAACCAGAAGCATAAGGGTGTTCTGCATATCAGCTGTTATATTTGGAACTCTATTTGGATGATTCTCTTTCAGCTGGCCCCAGATATAACTGTCCTGCAGGCCTAGCGTCAGCTTACCGGTGATGGGATCTTCACTTAAGACTCCCCATGCTGCTCACTACACAGCTCAAGAGTGTCATTCACATAGACTGACGTGAATAGCACCTCTTAGTGAGGCCCATGGGGGCTGCCCTCATCATAAAACCTATCTGGTTTCCTGGAGAGGTTTGGATTTCTTCTCTCACCAGCCCATCATATGTCATTGTCCTGTTGAAATAACATAACCAGCGACAGCGCTCAACTCAGCTCTACTACTTAGGGTATGCGTCTGCATGGTGGGCTTCTGCAGTGCCAGCTGGCACATGACTCAGACATCATTAAAAGGTACTCAGCCCAGAGTCTGGCTAATTCTCCAGAGAGCTGGGGGTCAGGCCCTCAGGTCCGAGTCCCTGGCCAGCAGCACGTCTTGGCTTGCATTCTAGAAAGGATTTTTGTGGCATTCTCAAGGATGGTGACATTAAACATCAGACTAAAATAAAACCTGCTACGAAGTAAGGCTAGAGTCCTTCAGGGACTGGAAATGCTCTGATCTCAAGTCCTCCCTTCTGAGGCACCCCTCAGTCCTAACCATTGTCTTAACCAGAGAGATTTACATAACCCTTTGAAGCCTACAAAGGGTTGGTCACATAATAGATGAGAAAAAGTAAATTACAGAAAAGCATTGTGTGCTTGATCTCATTTATGTTATGATAATCACAAATCAATATGATCACAAATATATAAAGAGATGTTTGGCAGAGAAGTTCACTTAACTATTATTAGTGGTTATCTCTGGGTGATAGAACTTGGTGCATTTTTTTTGCTATTTATTGTAACTCTCCATCTTATGGGAACTTTTTTTAAACCATAAGCATGCATTATTTTTATAGATTTAAGACAGGAAAATTATTTTTCCAAAGAGCAATTACACATGTCTCTTTTGATATGTGTGTAACCTTAGGCAAGTTAGCTAACCTCTCTGTGCCTCAGTTTCTTCTATTATAAAATGGAGATAGTAATAGTTCCTACTCCATGAGATTGGGAAGATAGAATGTGTTAATATATGTAAAGTACTTAGGACAATGCTCAAAACACTGAAATGCTCAATGTTTGTTATTATTTTGGTGGTGGTGGAGGTTGGTGTTAGTTTTTCTATAACCGCACATTACAAAATGACGTTGGCAGGACAGGAATTACTCAGAACAATAAAAAGCTAAATTATTTTTGCAAGTCCATAGACAGGGATAGCTAAAAAGAAAGATATAACTGTGTTGACATACTAAATATCAGAGGGCAAAATTCTTCGGTGAGATAATTTTCTAGGAGATACCTTTCAAGGAAAAAAATGTGATGATTTTTAGATTAATGAACTTCAAAGAAATGTTTGAAGGTCAAAATGAGACAAGAACTTCTATACGAAATACCTTTACAACACAGGCCACCTGCAACAACTCTGTTTTATCAGCACTGACCCTTAAAGTAAGAATCTGGGAGAGATAGGAGGCAGTGTTGTGTATATTAACCCCCTGGGTTTTTATTTGCGTGGGGCTCTCTATCAGGCATGCACATCTGGGGAAAGGCCTAGAAAGCTAAAGGTTTGTAAATGTGCACAATTCAGGGCACCAGGCTCTCCACATGGGTGAGCCTGTGAAGCCTAACCCTGACATACTTGCGCTGACACTTCCTCTAATTCACTTCCTGGCTCAGATGCCTGTGGCTCCTGCCTTCTGATGACGAGGACACCTGAGGTGAATTCCTGGTCCAGGTTTTTTCATCTGATGACAACTGATAGAGGATGTGGAAGCAAAGATATGTCATTATCCAAGCTGATTTGAACCAAGAACCCAGGTGAAGAAACCAGTGTGTGTCCTTATCATCACCAGTGATAAACTCCTGAACGAAGCCCCCTACCCATTAAGGATGTACAACAACAAAGATCCATTCCACTTAGAGGAATTCTGGGCTTAAAATTCCACAGTAAAAGTAAACACTTTTCACTAGCAATTTCATGGCTGAAAAGAGGAATTATTGTCAGCAGCACAAATAGATAGACAATGTTTATGAACACAGCCACAAGAAGGGCATTTGTACTTCTTTCTGGCAGATGAATTGCTTTGTCAACTACTGTGACAAAGTAAGCATCAGAATCAGTGGTAGAAAAGAGACAAATACAGGTCTTTCAAAAGGGGGAGTAAAAATCTATTTTTATATCAGGTCTTATATAATAAAAATTAAATATAAATATTTTGAAATAACATCTAGCTTAGTGACCTACACGTGCAGGCTCAAGGTTATGTTATTTTGTTTATTTACACCATACTGAAGGTAGAGGGTAAAAATAATTATTCAGAAAATGATTTGGTACCTAGTCTAATATAGACCATGGAAAATAGACCTAAGCCTCTACCCCAATAGCAATACAGAAATTATTTTGACCTTGAAGGGTTTTAGAGTAGTTATATCAATGACCACCTCAGTGAATAAAATAAAAGTCTTTATTGATCTGAGCCACACAGCTTTTTGGGGTGGTTTCCAAGATAAACAAGTCGAAAAATATTTTCTTGTCAGTATTCGAAGGCTACTGAGCTGAACCTCAAGAGCTTGAAATAAGTTGGCCCTCTGAGAACTAAACCATAAAATCAAAACATAATGGGGTATTTTTTTCTGCAAAGGTTGGTTAAATTTTTATTTTTTAGTTTTAAATGGGGGGCACTACTTAGCACATACTATATATCACATATTATATGTCATATACCATATGCCACATCATTAAAATTTTATAGAGTAGAAATTTGTGACAGTATTTTAAGGCCTACTTGGATAAGGCTTAAAAATAAAAGGAAAAAAACATAATGGGTTGCAGTAGAAATAGTCAAAATCTCACAGTAAATTAATTCATTGGTATTTTGGTTTTATATCTAATCTCAGATGCCTGGCTAAGGTGAGTGTAATTGACAAAAACAGTTTTTTAAGTCCATAAGTTCAGAAGACCATGAAAAATTGTCAAAGGTGGCAGGTGTCACCTGAAAAATAGTCAGATTGCCTTCTCTGAAAAAGCACACCTCATTGTCTCTAGGTAGGCAGAACATTCTCCTCTTCTTTTTTTTTTTACATAAATCTCAGACCATAAATGAGTTTACTGGTTTTATGGGATTGTTTGAGAAGTAGCAAAAAAAGTGAAGGATATCTACTTAAAACAGTGACTCTGACTCTTGAGTAATTGACTTGAAGCTGTTCCCTCTGGCGATAATTAGTCATCAGGACCAAAAGCCTGTTATGTCCACTCTTAGACCATGATAACAAATCCACATGCATAGTCTGCATAGAAGAGAATGTTTCTCCTTCTATTCTCCATAGCAAGAAGTTGAGCATCCAGCTGACCCAAAAGTAGTAAAAATACTATTATGATCTAAGTCTAAATCTAAAGGAGAAGCCAGAAAGAAGCTGTGGTACATATATACAATGGAATATCACTCAGCCATAAGAAGAGATGAAATACTGCCATTTGTGACTACATGGATGGACCTTGAAATAATCATACTAAGCGAAATAAGCCAGACAGAAAAGGTTGAAAATCACATGATATCACTTATATGTGGGATATAAAGCTAAAAGCAACAAATGAACAGGACAAACAAACAGAGACTCATGGACATGGACAATGGACTAGTGGTTACCAGAAGGTAGGGGGTAGAGGAAGAGGGAGGAGGTAGACGGGGTAAAGGGGGTCAAATATAGGGGGGTAGAGGAGTGGAGAAGTAGACAGGGGAAAAAATTTAAATCACTTCTTCAATTAAAATAATTAATTAATTAATTTATGTTACCTAGGATCAAAAAAAAAATTTTAAAAAATAAAGGAGAAGCCAAAAAAATTACAATTTTATCCCATTAGAGATTATTAACTGATCTGTCAAGACTTATAAAGCAAAAACTAGCCACTTTTTTTTTAATGAAACATCTAATAAATTAGTAGATCTGTAATCAGGCAAAGAAAAGAGTTTTCCATTTTTTTAAATCAAACTTCTTGTTCTAAGACAGCTGTAGATTAAGACTATGCAATTAAAATCAATAATATGAAAAGATCCTGTGTCCCTTTACCCAATAGTCCCCAATGGTAACATGTTGGAAAACTATATAGTACAAGATCATAGTCTAGATATTGACATTGATACAGTCAAGATACTAAACATTTCCATCACCACGGGGTTATCATGTAGCCCTTTTATAGCCACATTCGCTTCCCTCCCACTCTCATTGTTCCTTAACCCCTGGCAACCACTAATCTATTCTCCATTTCTATACTTCTAGGAGACTGGCTTTTCACCCAACATAATCCTCTGGAGAGTCATCTACGTTGTTGAATCTATCGATAGTTGGTTCCTTTTTATTGCTAAGTAGTATTCCATAGTATAAATATACCACAGTTTGTTCTACCAGTCTGTTGAAGGACAAATAGGTTGTTTCCAGGTTTTGGCTCTTGTGAATAAAGGTGCTATAAATATTTGTGTGCAGGTTTTTGTGTAAATATAAGTTTTCTTTTCTCTGGGGTTACATGCCTGGGAGTGCAAATGCTGGATCATATGGTACTTGCATGTTGGTTTCTTAATAAGCTGCCAAACTATTTTCTAGAGTGGCTGTACCACTTTGCATTCCCACCAGCAATGTACGAGTGAGCCAGTTTCTCCACATCCTTGCCAGCATTTGGTATGGTCACTATTTTTTATTAGACATTTTGGTGCATATTAGCGATATCTCATTGTATCAGTTTTAATTATTTGTATTTCCCTAATGGATAATGATGTTAAACATCTTTTCAGGTAATTATTTGCCATTTATATATCCTCTTTGGTGAACTGTCTCTTTATGTCTTTAGCCTATTTTGTTTTCCTTACTGTTGAGTTTTGAGAGTTCTTTATATATTCTAGATATGTGTTTTTATCAAATGTGTGCTTTATAAATATTTTCTCCTAGCCTGTAGCTTGTCTTTTCATCCTTTTAACAGGATAAAAACATTTTAATTTTGATGTTTAATGTTTAACTTAATTTTGATGTTTACTTTTGTTTAATGTTTAATGTTAAAATGTTTAATTTTGATGAAATCTAATTTATTAATTTCTCCTTTTATGCATCATGCTTTTAGTGAGAAAACTAAATACTCATCTAGTTTTAGATTCTAAGGAGTTTCTTCTGTTTTTATTCTAAAGTTTTATAGCTTTACATTTTACATTTAAATCTGTGATCCATTTTGAATAATTTTTTTTGTATAAAGTGTGATGATACTTAGGTAGAGGCTTTTTTTTTTTTTTTTTCCTGTGATGTTCAGTCATTCTAACACCCTTTGGTAAAAACCTATCTTTCTTCCATTGAACTCTCTTTTCATCTTTGCCAAATTCAGTTGGGCATATTTCTGTGTTTCTATTTGTCAGTTCTCTAGTCTGTTATATTGATCTAAGTCTATTTCTCCACAATGCCACACAGTTTTGGATACATAGTAAGTCTTGAAATTGGGTAGACTGATTTTTTTCAACTTTATTCTTCTTTTTCAATGATTGCTTTAGCTATTTTAGCTCCTCCATTTTTACATATAAATTTAAGAATAATCAAGTAATATCTACAAAATCTTTCTGAGCTTTTTATAAGAATTATATTCAAACTATATATCAATTCACTGAGAATTGACATCTTTACTAAGTGGAGTCTTCCAATCCATGAGCACTCTATGTCTCTTTTTACTAGATATCCTTTATTTTGCTCATTAGTATTTTGTAGTTTTTACCATTCAAGTTCTGTATCTATTTTGTTAGAGTTACACCTAAGAATTCTGTTTTTGAGTGATTTTTTCCAACTAATGTTTTATATTTTTATGTATTTATTTTCTCTTAAAAATTTTTATTTTTAATTATAGTTGACAACATACACTATTTTATTAGTTTCAGGTGTACAACATAGTGATTCGGCATTTATATACTTTCTAAAGCGATCAGCACAATAAGCCTAGTAACCATCTGTCACCACACGCAGTTGATTATTGATTCTATTCCCTGTGCTGTACATTACATCCCCATGACTTATTTTATAAGTGGAAGTTTGTGCTTCTCAATCCTTTTCTCAATGGTATTGCATTTTTAAAGTTTGGTGTTTATAAGTTCATTGCTGATATATAGAAATATAACTGATTTTTATATGTTTATTTTGCATCTGGCAACTTTGATGAACTTATTATTTCTAGGAGTTTTAAGGGGTTTGGGGGGAGTAGATTCCTTGGCATTTTTTATGTAGACAATCATGTCATCTGCTATAAGGATGATTTTATTTCTTCCTTTTCAATATGTATATCTTTTATTTTCTTTCTTGCCTTATTGTACTGGCTATAACGTCTAGCATTATGTTGAATAAGAGTAGTGAAAGCAAACGTCCTTGCCTTGTTTACTATTGTAGGGGGAAAACATTCAGTCTTTCACAGTTAAGTCTAATGTTAGCTGTAGACATTTTGTTGATGTTCTTTATTGGTTTGAGAAAGTTCCCCTCTATTCCAATTTCTTTCTGAGAGCTTTTACCATGAATGAGTGTTGAGCTCTGTCAAATGCTTCATCTGCATGGACTGATATGATCATGTGATTTTTCTTTAGCCCATTAAAATGATGGATGACATTGATTGACTTTTGAATATTGAACCACCTTTACATTCCTAGTATAACTTTATATGATCTTGGTGTATAATTATATATATATGTGTATATATATGTGTGTATATATATATGTGTGTGTGTATATATATACACATATACATACATATGTATGTATGTATATGTATATATATGTATATGTGTGTATATATATGTATATATGTATATGTGTGTATATATGTACATGTATATGTACACAATATACATATATATACATATACATATACATATACATATAGAGAGAGAGAGAGAGAGAGAGAGAGAGCGCTAGATTCTCTTTGCTAATATTTTGTTAAGAACTTTGGTGTCTATCGTCATGAAGAATATCAACTGTAGTTTTCTCTTTTTCTTGTACTGTCATTGTCTAGTTTAGAAATGAGCCAAAGATGGCTTATGTGTATTGGTCTCTAAGTTGTTTATTTCTTCACTGTGGTGGAGACCCATTAGCTCAAAAGTCGGCCAGCTCCAAAGTCAAAATTTTCATACGCAGCATCCAATTACATTAAAAATACCTCCGACAAGCAAATGTTTAGCTATTTAAGGCATGCCTGCTTTGCATGTCCCATGAAAGCTCATCTAGCATGTGCTGTCCATTGATAAAATAGAGCCATGTGATTAGAAGACACCAAAATGTTGTTGCTCTTAAGAGTTCTTTGACTCAGAGACAGCACACCATGCTTCTGAGTGACATCACCTAGACACATATGCCCCCTCTCTGAGAGTTCCCTTGTCCTCTTCCCCTTCTGGACAGTGGCCCTCTGGCCATAAGCCTCTGGAGGTCTCACACTGTGAGGGACTTCCCCTCACATGCAACCATGTCCAAGCACAGCCCACTTAAGCTTATGTATTACCTCCTTTGTAGATTTATCTTTTTCCTTGAGCACCCTCCTCCCCAATCACTTAAATCTTCTACAGATTCCAGGTTAAAACTAGCTTCATAAAATGAATTGAGAAAGATTCTACTTTCTGGAAGAGATAGAGTAGAATTAATGTTAATTTTTTTCTTAAGTATTTGGTAGAACTCTCCAGTGAAACTCTATCTGAGCCTGGAAATTTCTTTTTGGGATCTTTTACTTAAAATTTTAATTTCCTTAATAGTTATAAGGCTATTCAAAGATCTATTTCATACTGGGTGTGGTGAGGTTGTTTTTGTGTCTCAAAAAATCTTTTTTCCTTGTTGTCTTTTTCCTCTACTTCTCTCAGGAATCCAATGATACAAATGATAGATCGTTTGTTATAGTCTGAGAGATCCCTGAGGCTCTGCTCATTTTTTTCCCCCAGTCTATTCTTTCTCTGTTGTTTAGATTGGGTAATTTCTATTTTTCTGGCGTCAAGTTCATGATTTGTTCTTCTGTCCCCTCCACTCTGCTGTTGAGCTCGTCCACTGAGTTTTTAATTTCTATTATTGTATTTTTCAATTCTGAAGTTTCTCTTTGGTTCTTCTTTATATCATCTATTTCTTTGCTGAGATTTTTCATTTCTTTGCTGAGTCTAATTTTGTTTGTTTTATTTCAAGCCTGTTCTTAATTGCTCATTGAAGCCTTTGTAGGATGGCTGCTTTAAAACCTTTGTCACATGAGTCTAACATCTCTGTCATCTCAATCTTAGTATCTATTGATTGTCTTTTTTTGTTCAGTTTGTGATCTTCATGAGTTTTGGTATGACAAGCAATTTTTTATTTAAATCTAGAATTTAGGGGTATTATGGGACTTCAAATCTTATTAAAACTTTCTTTTTTAGCTAGCTTTCTCTGACACTGTACGGGCAAAAGTGTGGGAAGCTTCTGCCTCATTACTCCTGAGGCAGGGGTAGGAGTCCAGGTTTCCAACTCAGCTCTGTTAATACCTGATGAAAGCGGGGGAAGTTCCAGCTTTCCACTATGCCTGCGCTGATACCTCTCTGGCCTCCACTGACACCAAAGAGTAGGGAGTGGCCTTGTTACTGTGGGGTGGTGGTGAAAGCCTCTCCTGACATCACTCAGTGGGAAGGAAAGGGGTGCCTCATTACTGTAGATGGGGGGTGGGGGGTTGTAAGTTCAGCCTTTCCTTGTGGCCTTTCTGCACTGAGTCCATGAAGGAGATCTTGTTACTTCCTATTGGGGATAAAATTCTCGGCTTGCTATTATGCCCTCTCTCACTCCGCCCCGGCAGTGGGTTTGACATTTGACATTTTACATTCACAATTTACGTGACGGCCTCGTGAGAGTGGACACCTAGGCTCCCTCCCCACTCTGGCATTAGTTGGGGTGGAGCCACAGTTTTTTTTATGTGGTTTGGCCATAGTAGAGCAGTTTTCAACTACAAGTTTTCTGTTCTTGCCAAGCTGCCCCTTTTCTCGTTCTTTGGCTGGAGAGAACAGGCTTTCTTAGGGCTTTTTTTTTTTTTTTTTAAGCTTGTTGGCATTTCTGGGTCGTTGGCTTCTTTATGTCCAAGTCTCAGATAGATGAGGCAAACAGAAAGCCCAGGGAACTCACCATTGTGCTGTTCCTCGGGTCCCAATGTCCCTAGCTGGTCTGCCTTCTTTTCACCCCTCAGAGACTTCTTACGTTCATTTTCTATATAATGTTCAGGGTTTTGTGTTATAGTTAACGGGAAGAATGGGGAAAAGTGCCCCTACTCTATCTTCCTAGAGGTAGAAGTTTCTAGCAGGTCATTTTGAAAATCCTAGCTGGTCATTTTGAAAATTGGACAAACTCTACATTCTGGGTCAAACCAGAGAGCATTGTACCCATGAGATTCTTGAGGGTGACAGTGTGGATAATCGCGCCAGACGCCTGTTCTGAGTGATCTTCCAAAGCAACTCCGGGGCCTGGGACTCTCCTCCAGGCATTTATTCAGCTTGAAGTTTTTAATCAACTATGTAAAATGAGGCACAATGACCAAGTTCCAATCAGAGAAAGATATAAACAGTTGTCTTTGTTTTGTAAATCAGTAGATCCATGCCTCAAGCAGGAGTCTCCAAAATGTTGCTCATCAAGTTTATGTTTTTGTTATCCATCCCCAGAATCTACCCTCATCACTGTCTCTGACAGCCAGACTCACATCCTCCACTTGTGATGAGAAATTCATAACAAGTCTCAAATCTGACATTTTATTCCCCTGTCTATTCTCAATCTTTGTTAACGCAGGTAGTTGGAGAGTATCTACCAGATTTATCAGACATTCTGCAAGTAGAACCAATTTTTGCTTATCAATGATTCATTGGTAAGTGGTAAGAGAAGAAATTTTACCTTAAAGGCAGAATTTTAGATAGGTCTCAGCCAGTAATAGGTCACCAGTTGCATTAAAAGGTCTTGGGTCTAACCTTTCCATTTCAATCTCATGTATACCCAGACTCTGCATTAGAAAGAAAGAGAAAAAAACCATTTCCTGTCTGATACGGAATATTCCTTCAAAAGATGGGGACTTTGTCAGGATTAGATTCAGCTGCAAGTGACAGAAAAATCACAATACAGTGGTTTATACAAGATAATAATTTATTTCACTCTTATCTAAAAGCCTGGACGGGCAGCCAAAGCTGGTGTGGTGGCTGTGCCCGGAGCAGTGCCCATGCTCCTTTCTTCTTCTTGCTTTTCTATTCTCAACATGTGACTTTCATATTGTGGTTCAGAGAGAAGAAGGACACACCCTTTCCTTATGGTGAGACTTCCTAGAAATCACAACTACCCTTTCCCACTGGCCTGATCACTGGGTACAGTTAGTTGGGAGGAAAGCTAGGCAAGGTAGCGCTTATTCTGAGTGGCCAAGTGCCCACATAACCATTCATTCTATTACTGAGAAACAAAGGGAGAGTGACTATTGGGGGCAATTTCTGTCATTGAGACTGACAATGATAAAAATCTATAAAGCTAATTATGGGTGACCACCCCGACTCCTGATTTACCTTCACATGCTGTCATTCCCAAGCATTTGGGGATTTTTCCATGTAATGACTACATCTGTCCTTACGAGCAGAGTTCATAAGGACGCAGCCCTCCTGTTCTCCAGCGGCTCCAAATGAGTGTGTTCTGACTCACCAGCAGCTTAAAGTTCAGGCTCCAAGAGTGATTAATTCTGCTATGGAGCCTGTGGAATAATACAGAATAAATATTATGGCAAAGAGATCACAAGACCAAGCAAATAGCGTGCCCTTGGCAGGGGAAATATAAATGTTAAAAACAAATCACATCCAGTTTGCCAGAGAACCAGATCAAAACTGTAGGAAACTTTAATCTCTCTGAAGCTGGCAGAGATACTAGTGACCAATCTAACCTTCTCTTAAGTTTCCCCCAAAATATGGAGAGGTGAATACACAAATATGAAGAGATTTATTCTAAAGTCTGGCTCGACTGCAAGCATATAATGAGAAAATCCATTTCCAAAGCCAATGTTAAAGATTTATAATTTTAGGGTACCCACTTGCCATGGCACCCTGGGACTCAGAACTAAGTAACTGTGTCTGAAATTTACTAAAAGCATCTGTGGATACTACTCTACTTGAAAATAAAAATTTTACCTGTTTACAACCTCTCACTTCTCTAGAGCTCAGCAATCTGCAGCCTCTTGGGAACACAGGTTAGAAATTCAAGTCTCTGAGAACATAAAATAGATGGTATAAGACCTGATGTATTTTTTCCCCTAAGGAAGTCAAAACTATCCGTTGAGTCCTGACTCATAGCCCCTGTAGCCTTGCACTACATGCAATTCTAATAAGCATGTTACCTAGCTTCCAACTTCCAAGCATATTGGAGCTGTAGAAACAGGAAGAGGGCCGTGCAGACTGGCACGTGAACAACAACAGGAAGTGACGATTGCCAACCCGCCAACGAGAGAAGAGACAGAAATCTACAAAAGATAGACAGAAACTCCAATAAATCTGGTTTCCACAGTCATTTATGGGAGAGAAAAGAGCCATGTACCTTAGCAAGCACTGGTTAAAGTACCATGACTTCACTCAACAAACGTTTATGGAATACTCACTCTGTTAACC
This sequence comes from Pteropus vampyrus, assembly GCF_000151845.1. Lineage (NCBI taxonomy): Eukaryota > Metazoa > Chordata > Mammalia > Chiroptera > Pteropodidae > Pteropus > Pteropus vampyrus. The sequence continues at coordinate 697,188 of NW_011889003.1, read as the reverse complement.
TTGCATCAGGACACGGAAATGACTTCTGGCCAATGGAATGTAGACCAAAGTGCTATGTGCTGCATTCAGATATCATCCTTAAAATTTCTTGTAAAATACTTCAAACTCTCTTTATCTTATACGTATCAAAATGCAAAGGATTCAGGGATGGAGTCTGAGGCCTAGAAGATGTTGGAGTCCCAGGTGGAAGTAACCTGTTCCTGAATGACCTCATGGTGCAGAACACCTCTGCTGACCCACACCAGACTGTGATGTCAGCTAGAAATAGTTTGTTGGATAAAGCTGCTGGGTTTTGGGGGTGGTTTGTTATAGTAACAAGAATCTATTATCCCAGCTAATACAGAAATTAGGACTGAAAATGCTGTCAAAAACAAAAAACTTATGGCATCATATGGTGAGCATCAAGAAACAGATGGCTAGAAATCCATGTAATACAGTGGCAAAAATTTGGTAAAATTGTCACCTGTGATATCTCGAAGGCAGACCACATGTCTGTTAAATTTGTAGGTCTGTGGGAAGAAATTAGGAAGTAACATATTTGTAGTGTGTGTTGGTTGTTATTGTCTGCATTTGAAAGAAAGAGGTGACTATAGAGAAAAGTTGTCCAATATGCAAGCAAAAGAGAATAGAGAAAGTCCAGAAATTCAGGGTGTCACACAGCTGGAAAACCCAACATTTTTAAGGCTCCAAACTGGAAGATATAAGAACAAATATGGCATTAAGCAACTAAGTCCCAAGAAAATTTCTCAGTTGAGCAAAGTGGCTCAGACTTGCATTAAAGATAAGATTGAGGGTGTGGCCTTCCAACACTGGTCTGACAGTTTGAAGGTAGCTACCATTAAGTTGTATGAGGCATGGAGAAAGAGGGTGGAGCTGGGAACAAAAAAGTAAGGCAGGTTTGAAAACTAAGTCCAGCAAGGAATTTTGGGTAAAGTTACTGGCACACGGAACTGTCTGGAAGTGAAGAGATGAGAGGCCTACAAGGTTTTTAATGCAAGAGCACAGACTAAAAACCTTTTGACTATTCAAGCTTTGAGCCCTTAATCTTACTTCCAAGGTGGGCATCCTCCCAAATGCACACTTTAGTTGTGGCCAAAGAAAATGATGCCCGATAAAAGCTGTGCCAGAGGGCAGACCCTGGAGCCACAGAACACAGTGGAAAGTTCCTCCCAGAGAGCAGAGTTAATCTTAATTAAGAGCATGAACGCCTAAAGGATTTCAAATTTCTATTGACCAGTGCCTGCTGTGTGGTTTCCGTTTTCTTTTCCAAATGTGAGTGATTAATGCAGCAATTATGTGTTCCACGATTATCTATCTGTATGTTCACAAGGTGGTGCTATAACTAGGTTGAGGCAAGTGAGATGCCAAAGGTACAAAATTTAAGGACGTGCTTCCTCTCAAGGAGCACAGGTGTGGACATTGCCCATGAGAGCCAGATCCAGACCTGGACGTGAGAACTGCACATCAATGCGTTATCTGAATACCCTGCTTTTTGAGCCAAACATAGTAACTGACTGAGACTTCGAGTTGTTCCTCTTTGCAGGGTGAAGGGGCAGTGTTCTATATGTGGAAGGAAGAAGAAAACAGACATTTGGTCACCAGAAGCATTGGTAGAGACCAGCAAGGCATTCCTCAGAACCTGTGCTCTCTCTTCCTTGGCACACCGGTAGGACACATTTTCTTATCCCTTTACATCCAGGTGGGGCCATGGGACTGTTCTGCCCAATTGTATGCAACTTTAGGTCTGATTCCTAAAACCTCTGGTGCAATTACCACCTGCCACCAGAGGCAAATAACACAGGCCCTAGAAGATGGCAGAACCACAAGGTAGGAAATGTAAAATCTACTTTGTCAACAGAATGCACATTTTTCTCAAGCTCACATGGAACATTCACCAAGATAGACCACATAAAACACACCTTAACAAATTTAAAAGAATAAATACCATGCAATGTATGTTCTCAGACCACAATGGAATTAAACTAAAACCCAATCACAGAAAGATAATTGGAAAAATCCCAAAATAAATGAAGATTAAACAACACACTTCTAAGTAATACATGAATTAAAGAAGAAATCTTAAGAGAATTTAAAAATTACTTGGACTAAATGAAAATAAAAACACAACTTATAAAAATTTGTGGGATGCTGTGAAAGCAGGCCTTTGAGAGAAGTGTATGGCATTGAAGGCATTTATTTAGAACAGAAGAAAGGTCTAAAATCAATAAATTTTCATCCTAGAAAACTGGAAAAAGAAGAGCAAATTAAATTTAAAGTAAATAAAAGAAAAGAAATAAGAATTAGAGGAGAAATCAATATGATTGGAAATAGGTGATCAATCAAGAAGATCAAATTCAAAAGCAGAATAGACAAAGAGATTAACATAACATAGTAGAGAGCCCAGAAATAGACCCCCCATAAAAATAGTCAACTGGTCTTTGACAAAGGAACGTAGGTAATACGATGGAGAAAAGTTAATCTCTTCAACAAATAGTACTGGAGCAACTGGAAATCCACATGCAAAAAAATTAATCTAGACACAGACCTTACACCCTTCATAAAAATTAACACAAAATATATTATGGATCTAAAGGTAAAATGCAAAACTATAAAATTTTTAGAAGATAACATAGGGAAAAGCTTAGATGATCTTGATATGGTGATGACATCACCATTCATGAAAGAAACGATAAGCTGGACTACATTAAAATTAAAATTTTCTGCTCTGCAAAAGATACTATTAAGAGAATGAAAAGCTAAGCCAAAGACTTGGAGAAAATATTTGCAAAAAATATATGTGATAAAGGGCTGTTATCTCAAGTCTCCAAAGAACTCTTAAAACTCAACAAGAAAACAATCTAATTAAACGATGAGCCAAAGACTTGAACAGTCACCTCACCAAAGAAAATACACAGATGACAAATAAGCATGTGAAAAGATGCTCCACATCATATGTCATCACGATCATATGTCGTCAAGAAAATGCAAATTAAAACACCATGAGATACCACTAAACCATCTAGTCGAATGGCCAAAATCCAGAACACTGACACCAAGTTCTGGAGAAGCTGTGGAGCAACAAGAACTCTCCTTCATTGCTGTTGGGAATACAAATTGTACAGCCACTTTGGAAAACCATTTGGTGGGTTTTTGTTTGGTTGGTTTTGTTTTTTAAAAATAAATCTAAACATGCTTTTATCATGCAACCCAGCACCCAGCAATCTCACTGCTTTGTATTTACCCAAGGGAGTTGAAAACATATACACACAAAAACCTACACATTGATGTTTATAGCAGTTTTATTCATAATTGCCAAAGCATTGCGACAATTAAGATGTTCTAAGTAGGTGAATGCATGAAGTGTGGTACATCCAGGCAATGGAACATTATTCAGCTCTAAAAAGAAATGAGCTATCAAGCCATGAAAAGACATGGAAGAACCTTAAATGCACATTAGTAAGTGAAAGAAGCCCATCTGGAAAGGCTACATACTGTGTGATTCCAACTACATGACATTCTGGAAAAATAAAAAACTATGGAGACAGTAAAAAAAAAAAATCAGTGGTTACCAGGGATATGGTTGGGGGAAAGATGAATAGGCAGAGCACAGAGGATGTTTAGGGCAGTGAAAATACTCTATATGATATTACAATGATGGATATACGTTATTATATTTTGCCCAACTCATAGACTGTTCAACATCAAGAGAAAATCCTAATGCAAACTATAGGCTTTATGATGTGTCAATGCAGGTTCATCCTTGGTAACAAATGTATTGCTCTGGTGAGTGATATTAATAATGGGACAGGCTGTGCATGTGTGTGGGAAGAGGCTACATAGGAAATTTCTGTACCTTTCAATTGTGTTTAAATCATAAACTACTCTTTTAAAAAATGAAGTCTTTAAAAAAACTACACACTTGTTGGCAGTGATACATTTGTGAAAGGTAACGTTGTTAAAAGGAGCGTCTAGATGGGCTGCTGGGGTTTAGACGGCTAAGGAAATTGGAGGACTGAGAAAAATAAAATCTTATCATTGTCACACATAGTAGTTTCTAAATTGTTATTTCAGTTGGGCAGGTCTATGCTAATGATACTGTGGCCATGAAAGAAATCTCATGCAGGCCATTGGTTTTCCTGTTACAAGCCATAGATAAATCTGCCTTTGCAGATCATGGACTGATGATGGCTATTGCTAAATCAACACTAAATGGTCTCTCCCATAACGAAAATAATACCCCAAAGCACATATACTATTATTGTTGGTACATGGGGAGGGAGTGGTGCCTTCATGTATGCAAGACTGTTTGGTATAATAAAGTTTTTTTAAAAACGAACAGTAGATGATTCAAGAAGTAATTTTTTCCTGAATTTGCCTCAATAATATCTAAGTGTGAAGTGTTTGGGTTTTGTATGTATAATAAACCTTACATATACATATTGGAAGTTTTTATCTCTGTCCATCACTTCTCATTAAAAATGCATCAGAAAACAAAAAGAGCTGGACATTTTACATGTCTTTTGATTTCATTAAAAAGTTATGCTTAATGCAACTCATCCCTTTAAATGAAAAAAGGTGAAAGAAACCTAAAATCATCGAAACAAAACCATTCTAAGTTCCCTAACCTCTTATGAAAATCCAAACCAAACGTTAAAATCCAGTTGCCAGGAGGGGAAACGTAAGGTTTAGTGTTGGGGAGAACAAATCTGTTTGGCTGCATATGTGTTTGACTTAAAGAGCAAATAAATTGATTTTGATTCATACATGGATTCTGAGAACTGGGGTGTGATTTCTAGTTATGTCTGTGGTTCAAAACATTTTTTGAATCATGGACCACTGAGAATCTAATGAGCGCAATAAACTTCATTGTCAGAAAAATGCACATAAACACATACATGAGGCTTGGCATGTAATTAATTTTATTGCCTTGGAAAATGTTTCTCCTTTTCTTAGAGAATTACAAAATAGTTATACTTTTCTAATTTGGTTTTTCAAGCAAAAACTAATGACCACTGCTGGAAAAAATTACTATAAATAAAAGTGCTCACTGAATAAGAAATAATTTAATTCTGCTCAAAAGTAATTTTAATGAAAAGATGTTGCTCCTTTGGTATATTTTGTTTATTTTGGTCTCCCCACCCCCCAATAGCACCCAATATTATTTCAAGGTTTCTGTCAGTCAGAAGTCTGGGAAAGTTGAGAACTCCGCATTTGTCATTTCAGGCTTGGGGTGTCTTTCAAGGCCCATTCAGATTATTGGCAGAATTCCAATGTAGAATTGCGGTCCCCATTTTCTTACTAGCTATATAGGCTGAGACCACTCTGAGATCCTGGATGCGGTCCTAAGTTCCTTACTAAGTAGGCTCCCGAGGCGGTTCCTAACATAGATGTTTGCTTACTTCCAGGCCAGCAGGACTGTGTCTCTCTGATTTCCTGAAGGGCTCAGTCCCTTTTAAGGACTCACCTAATAGGTCTGGCCCACCTGGATCAACAACTCCCTTTGGGTTAACCTAATCACAAGAGTGCCATCCCATCATCTTTACAGGTTTACCGGCAATCCAGGAGAGAAGGTTATACAAGCCGTGTACGACAGGGACTGAGATCCACAGGGGTCATCTTAGAACTTTGTCGGCCACAGCTACTTTCCCACAACTGCCTCCAGGCAGGCTTCTTTGGTTTAATAAGGAGTTGGGTGGTTTTTGAAAAAATAAGACAAACACGGTTATACATTTGATTTTAACTTTTGCTTTGATGGAAATGAGAGTCGAAACCCTGACTCGCTAGTCTGTGGTAGCGATCAGAATGGTGGCCAGTCAAGGTTAGGCGTGGATCTGAAACACCAGGATTCTCTACAGCTCATCAGGTTGCATTCGTGTTACTTCATTTCCTTTGTTCTCAAGTCAATGAAGTCATCTTTGGCAAGGTCGGCTTCCCTACCGCCGTCTGTGTCAAAAAGGAACGGATTACAGATTCACTTTCCACTTGAAGATTGTTTGAGCAGAAGTAACACTCAAAAGTATCCTAAGGGCTTTCGGGTCACTATGGTTTTCTGGCTGCAGAGAAATAGCGAAATCTTCTTCTTTGTCACTCTCAATTTCAGCTTGTAGAAGCATTTGCTTCAGTGATGAAAAGTCAAAGTTTCCTCCTTCCAAATGACTCTTTCAAATGGGTAGGCTTGACCAAAAGAATTTGTCACATTGTTCTGTTTGTTTTTTCAGCAGAACTAGACTGGCAATTCCAGGACCTCGAGCTGAAAGGTTTACCTCATTCAGTCTGACCAAAACTATCTGCCTAATACACCAGGCTGTGAGCAAACTTCTCCCAGTAAAACTGCCGGGAGAACGAGAATACCTTTTTTTTTTTCTTCTCAGAATCACACATAAACTTCTGTTTCAGGTTCAATAAGCACTTCTTGATCTGTCTTATTCTGTCTCATTGATAATATTCTACTACTCTTACTTGACAAAATCTCATGAAAAGGTGGTGATTCAAAGCCCTGGCTTGGAGGAAGATGAAGATATCCACAGCTCCGGCCAGGCCGTCCACAGGGCCTTCGGCACTGCTGCCCACAGGCCAGCGTGTAGAACTGCTTCCTTCTAAAAGGTGGGGTGACCAGGTGGGTGGCTGAGCTTCCAGGGGCGCCTCCTAGAAGCTGAGCTGGGAGTTTTCTTCCCATCTAAGTTTGCTTGGCAAAGACTTTTTACAGTTTTAAAAAAGTTAGTAGTACCTATATTTTCAAAAAGGAGCTCAGAAAATATGTTTATTTCCTGATAGCATTGGTCAGTAAACCCAGTAGATCACAGAGAAATGTTTGTAGTTTTGTTCTTTTCCACGACAAAGAGAAATGTTATCACTTTCAATTATTCGAAGATTTACTTCAAAATACAAGAAAGGACTAGAATACATTTCAGGGTGGGTGACATCAACTGGAATATTTCACCTCAGTTCCAAGTGCCCAATAGACCAATTTCAGGGAGTGCGCAGCTTGGCTAAGGTCTCTCCAGTCACACAAGGGTTCTTTGGCTTGGCCACAGGATGAGCAGTTTTGCAGGATGCTTGAAAATAAAGCTCTTGATTTGAGAAGCATCCCTTTGATAAGATTCTGGTATTTCCAAAACAGTGTTCTTCTCATGGATCTATACTGTTCGAGTTGTATTTTAGGACGTAGAAATGTTTGCTTTGGCAGAATCCTGCCTCATCCAGAGCACCAAGCCTTGGTATCAGGTTGCATTCAGTAATGAAAATAGACCAAAAAGCACAAAAATTTGGTCAGACTATTCTTCCTTTCCTTCAACATTTTCTAATTTAAGCTGTACCTAACAGAAGCAAAGGCAGATGTTTGTATTCAAAATGATAGAGTACATTTTATTTAATCTGCACCAACGGTAAACTATTTTGGAAATCTTAACATGGCAACAGTAACAATTGTATATTACTCAACTACATACTTACTTAACATGTGATAAAGACAATTTCAGGAGGCAGAAAGTCAAATTTGGAAATTTATACAGCAAACTGCTCTATTCACTAGTTATCTGTGTAATTTAAGAGTCAATTGCAAAAGCTTGGAGCTGATAATGAACTATGATATCCAGTTCTATAGGTTTAAAAAGAATCATCTAACTTCCAGAGCATTACACTGCATTTGTAAATGTTGTTTATATTGCCAATATTTTCACAGATGTATGATTAGTAGAAAACAAAGAATCAACAGTATTGAAAGAACTGTGATGTTCTTTTATTTCCCTCCACGCCTCACATAACTCATCCAGCAGATGAGCATGACATGAGCACATGGGGAAATGTCTTGGCTCTTCTTACCGAGGATAAGCTCGCGTCAGCAGCAATATCATAGGCGTATTCTTGTGTTTTATTCATATTGATTCTGATTTGCTGCAAATAATTTTATACCATGAAGAGTCTTGGCCATGTCTTCATCATCAATGAAACTCTCTTTAAGTGCAGTCTTTGATGATTTCTGTGATTATCATGCATAAATCAATAGTTGTTTTTTACTTTGCACTATCAATCTTCCTGTAAAATAGTATTGAATGAGCTGAGGAAAATGATCTTTTTATTACATGCTGCAACCATCCTGTCTTTATCATTCTGATGATTGTGAATTTGTATATTTATAGAAAGCAACTCACAAATGCTAAAATAAAAAATTGCTTTTAGATACCGATGAAATGAACTCCTAAAATTAAATGTTATTTTCCAAAAAAAAAGAAATATTTTCACCTAAGAATGTCAGTTATATTATACTCTATTCAACCTGTCTTAAATGAATGAAGGTCATCTATTATCAATGGTTCTACCACAAAAATCAATTTTCACTCTCAAGTTGTGATGTTTTCAAATAAATTTCAACTTTTTCATGCTTTCTGAAAATTTTCAATGATTGCTAGAAGTTTCAAAGCTATTTTCTATGAGAAATTTTTCATGACTGATTTTTTTTAAGTGGAAGAGACCAGTAAGCAAAAGTAACAGAATATTGCATTCTTTGGCAATATCATAGGCCAACCGTTGAAACGATTTTCTTAAAGCTTTAGAATTTACCTGTGATGTCTTGTAATCTTCAAGTAAATTTGTGTGGATACTGTTTATCATGTAATTTCATGAACTTCAAACTATATGCAGGATACCAAGTGGAAGGTGACTCATCCACTGGCCAATAGATGAATTCTGATTAATTATTGATGATGATAAAGCCTCCACTGTATGTTACCACCATTGACATCATTCCTCAACTTACAATGAAATATTAGCACATTTTGTAAAAGATAATAACAGACTTCTGTTTTGACAATGTTTTAGAATAAACACAGTTCCAAAACAAACAAAATTCTCCGAGATATATACGACTGACCACGATTGAAATCTCACACTTCTAAACAGCAACTACAAAATTTGTGTAGTAAGCCCTGCAATTGTTGGCAAGAACAAATAAGTCTACATGAGGAGACAAGCAAAACACCAACTGCAGAACAATGCCAGCACTCACCGTCATGTTAAGTGAGATACTCAGTAGTGTTCTGTCTTAGTCCATTTGGGCTGCTATAACAAAAACACAGCTGAATCGATAGTTTATAAATGACAGTAATTTACTTCTCAGTTCTGAAGCCTGGAAAGTCCAAGATCAAAGCACTGTTAGATTCAGTATCTGGTGAGAACGTACTTCCTGCTTCGTAGATGGCCAGCTTCTCCTTGTATCCTCACATGGCAAAGAGCAGAGATGGGGAGCAAGCTCTCTCCTGACTCTTTAAGGGAACTAACCCCATTCACGAGGTCTCCACCATCATGACCTCATCTAATCCTAATTACATCTCAAAGCCCCTGCCTCCCAATACCATCGCATCGGGAGGCAGAGTTTCAGCATGTGGATTCTGGGGAACACAGACATTCAGTCTGTACATGTCCTTAGTTTTTATTTTTCAACTATATAAAAAATTAGATATTTTTACATTTTCACAAGACAAACAGAACCATGACTTACATTTTATAATTTACATAGCTCATTTGAGAGGTATAATTATTGTTCCCTCTGAAATGTTGGGGATATCCATGCCCACTGCACCCTCTTCACTATTACCCCATCTTTGTCCTATCTTGACATTATATTTATACAGTTCTTCCAGAAACCAAATACAGTAAGTCTTCATTTCACATCAATAGGTTCTGTGACTTTAAGTGAAATGACACATAACAAAACTAATTTTACCATAAGCTAATTGATATAAGCAAAAGTTAAGTTCCTCCAGCATCTCATCTACACTATAATAAAATGACATTGAATAAAACCACATCAAATAAGGACCTGCTGCAACACCCACTTAGCCATGGCTAGCCTGGATTTTAGTGTGATTTTTTTTTTTGTATATATAAAAGCGTAAGTACTTTATTATTCCATAATTGAAAAAGGGAGGCTGGGGGGTTTTCCTTTGAGGTCTTTAATCAGTTAAGATTTTAAAGTGTTTTCAAAGTGCATTTGACAGTGATTTCAGAGAAGAAATGACAGAATTACAAAAAGAACTAGAAAGAAAGGAATCAAAGCTTAGTAGCAAAATACCCAATGTCCTTATTTGTCACAGATCTGCAATTAAGTGGCGGGGATATCACAGGTGTACAGAGAATGGTTTCACAAGCAATTGAAGAGCTCCTTGCAGAGTTAAGAACTTTCCAAGAAAAGCCTGAAACAGTATGAACCATTTCCCATGCAAATCAAGGGCTCCAAGAGCCAACAAAATTGATAATATGTTACAGCTTATAGAAAAACTGAGAAGAGATGACAATGTGACCAGCTTAAACAGCCCCTGGTGTCTGCTGATAACACTTCTTTCTAAAATGCCCCGCGCATGAGAACTGAGAGCACAGTGACGTCCGCAAGCACATGTGTCCCCACGTTCAGAGGAAGGGCTCCTCGCCAGGTGGTATTCCGTGCTTCATGAAGTCTAGGTGGCCCTTCAGCCCCAGGCACCCATTTCTTGCACAAAGGTTGTGCTGTGAGTCTAACCAGTAATCCATGTGCATAGCAACCGAAATGAAAAGCAAATATCTCCAATATCTCAACTCTGTATTCAGTGCCGGCATATTGGGGATTCATGTTGGAAAGTGAAAATGAATAAAAGAAACTTTCAAAAAAGATGAAAAATTAAAAAATAAGTAAATTGTAAAAGGAGCAAGGCATTCTGTGAAATATAATTAAAAGTCATCAAAACAAAATATGATTTTAAATAAATTTAAATGTTTATTGATAAGGTGTTTTTTTGTTTGTTGCTGTGGCATTTAGGAACATTACAAACATTCAAATTGTATGAACTTTCCCAAACAAAATTCAGAACTTTCTCTAATAAAATTCTCTACCTCAGAAGTGCATACTATGAAACCAGAATAGCGGTTATCCTTAACGGTCGCAGTGCTGGGAGGGGCAGGAGGGCGGGGCTGGGGTGTTGGGGAGGGGAGTCTGTTGCACTGGTTGCATGGCCGAGCCCCGGTGATGAGCTGGAGTCCACACAGACCAGCTTTGAGAGCCAATTTAATTTTCAGCAATTTGTGAGCCAGTCGTTAAACATAGCCATCATTAAAATTTTAATTATATAAACTTACAATTAAATAAATCATACTAAAAAGGGTACTTAAACTTCCTAATTATTTTACTACAATGATCCATGTTCTTGAGGTTATTTATGTGCATTATATCTATATGGTGGAAATCTGTAACATAATATAAATCTACATGTTACTGCACATCTCTTCTCAACTCTGCATTCAGTGCCGGCATATTGGTAGTTTCAAATGGGCCATGGTGGTCCATTTCATTTGCACCACAGAAATTGACAAATGCTAGAAATCAGGGCTGGAGTTTTGTTGATTTTCCAGATTGAGGAAGTAATGGAGGAAATGTTAATAATGCGGATTAATCTTAAAAGTATGTCACACCTGTAGCAGTGACATTGTAAACAACACAGAAAAAAATGAGAAAATATTCTTCCAGTATTTGAAAACTGTTATCCAATTCAGCAAAGAAATCGCTCACATGGTTGACAAATAAGTGAAGTTCAGACATACGTCTTCATTATTTCATTTTTGTCTTCTTCAGTGATGTGTAGAAAAATATCAACCAACATTCATGTTGGAGTTACACTCATTAGTCATTGCAACTTTAGATTGTCTACAGATACGAGAATTGATCAAAAATCAATTCTTTTCCATGATTTATTTCCATTCCTACGTTTCTGTTCTCTTTTTCTGTGATTCTAATTAATGAGATATTGACTTTATTACTCTCATATTTTCCACCTCTCTGTTTATTTTATTTTCTGAGAGATTTTTTTTCAACTTTGTCTTCCAAGGCTTCTAGTCAATTTTTAAAATTTGGTAATCATTTTAAATTTCCAAAATTTCTTTCTTGTTTTCCAAGCCTACATTTTTTATAAGCATCCTTTTTTTTTCTTATTCTAAAGGTGCAATTTTTATTTCTCTATCATTTCCAAATATACAAAAGGATTTCTTCGAGTTACCCACTGTTCTTTGAATTATTTGTCTCTTGTAGGATCTATTTCTCTGTTTAATTTGGTCCTTTTCCTTGCTGCAGCCTTTTCTTGGGTGTCTAGTGATCTTTGGTTGCTCACATATATTTTAAAAAGAGGTAATTGAAAAGTTCATTCATTGAGAGCTTGGCTGTGCGGATGGGCTTGTTGAATGGCAGGCTTTGTTTTCAGGTGAGCAATTAGGGATCAGCCAATTTGCCTGCGGATTCCAAAATGCCAAAATGCAAAGGTCCTGTGCTGTTGTCTAGTTATTTTCTGGCAGGCTGGTCAATTTCCTTGGAGAAGTATCTTTCATTTATTTTAACCTTGGGGATAAACACTAGACAGCCTGATACTCTGTGACCAAGGGTGAGATATGCAGACTCCTATTTTCTGCCCACTTCTTTTCTACCCTCTGTTAGACCTGCCATGTTTGAGTCTTTGAGTCCTGAATGTCTCCAAGTTTCTACAGGCAGGTCGACCCCCTCCTTAGTTGCAGGCTACCTCCCTATAAGCCAAGAAACAGCTTCCTATACTTTGCTTCATCGATTATCACTTCATGTTCTGCTTTCTGTCTCCAGAAGTGTGTGGAAATTCTTATCAGTTCACCATCTTGAAACAGAAGGTTCAACTCTTTTTTGATGCTATTTGAGACTTAGGCTTCAGACACAGGGTATTTCCTTCTGGAGGGCGTAAGAAGATTTATGGGTATGGGGGTATTGTTGTCATTACCCCCTTCCTCTAGGCAACCATTTTACTGTGGGTGATGCATATCCTTCTATTTGTATGCTTCCCTCTGAAATAGGTATCATTATCCTTTGTGATCTTATTTTTGGTCTACACAAATAATGTTATGCTAAAGATCTCATTCTCTTTTTTACTTTTTCAGTCAGTCCAAGCTTATTAATTACATTTGCAGAAATTCTCATATCGCTATTATTTTTATCTGCTTGATCTATCAGTTAAAATCTCCAACTACAATTGTTGATTTATCTATTTCTGTCAATTGTTGTTTAATACGTATTTGAGAGTGTTTTGTTAAGTGAATATGCGTGCATAGTTATATTATCTTGTGTTTATTAGCAAATACTATTCCTTACCCACTTTTATGATAATTTTACTTGAATTTTATTATGTCAGATATTAAGATTTCTACCTCGACTTTCTTTTAATTTTTCTTTTGCCTTTTATATCTTTTCTTATTCTTCTATTTTTAACTTCCCTGTGTCTTTCTGTTTTAAATGTTTATTTTATACATGACATCCTTCTTTTAATCCAACATGGACACGAAGATGTTGTTTTTTATTAGTAACTGTGATGGTTAATTTTATGTGTCAATTTGACTAGGCCACAGGGCACCCAGGTACTTGATCAAACATTATTCTGGGTGTGTCTGTGAGGATTCTTTTAGATAAGATTAACTTTTGACTCAGTAGACTCAGTAAAGCAGATTGCCCTCTGTGAGTGGGCCCCATCCAATCAGGTGAAGGTCCAGATAGAACAAAAAGGCTGACTCTCCAACAAGTGAGAAGGACTTTGCTTCTGCCTGACTGTCTTGTGCTGTGACATTGGTTTTTTTCCTGCCTTTGGACCTGATCTGAAACTATGGTTCTTTCTGGGTCTCCTACCCACTAGAGTGTGGACTAGAACTATGTCACGGGCTCTCTTGGGTCTCCAGGTTGCTGACTAAAGATCTGTGAACTTGTCGGCCTCCATAATCACATGAGCCAATTTCTATTTGTTCTGTTTCTTTGGAGGACTCTGACTAATATAGTAACATTTATGTTTATTTTAATTAATATTATATTAGGATTTATTTCTTATTTGACATTTCTACTTTTATGTTTTATTTTTTCTTCTTTCCTGTTTTCCTTTGGGTAGAACAAATTTTCTTCTCATGAAGAAAGCAAGCATATCCTAGAGAATGCCTCTCTCGTCAATGTTTTATCACTAAATTGCTTCTAAATTTTTAATATCCAAATATCATAGGACATAAGTATATAATAATGAGACTCTTTTGGCTAATATTTACATAGAAAAAAATTATATTTACATTCCCCAAACTCAGTACAATATTTTTAACAATACAATGTGAGGGAAGTCTCAAGTTACATTCTCAATAAAATTGGTAAAGTGTCTAAATTATGTGTAGACATTTTGAAAATTGCACTAAATGCCAACTAAGAGGATACGTGTTTCAGAGGTTTCAGAAACAGACGAGAGGAAACAAAATTTCAAAACTGTAAAGCATATGGCTTAGTGGGACAATTTAGCAGAGAGAAAAAAGCTGAAACCTAGGTAATTTCAGGCAGAAAACACAACATAAACTAGCAGAACCCAAGAAATTGGCAACATCAGGTCATTCTGAACATAGGGGTCAAGTACAGCTGAAAACAATGGCAGAAAAAATGTAAAAGTCTATGCTGTGAACCACGGGCCATTCCCAAGCTTGGCTCGCATAACACTGAAAGTTGGGCTTATTCCTATCACCAGCACCACCTCAGACAGTTCTCGAGGATTACCCTCCAGAGAAAGTAATCATCCACAAAGAAATTTCAGACACTTTAATCTGAGAGGATTTTAATGCCCAAAAGAGTCGGGGACCCCGTTCAATTACTCTTCATAAAATGCCATCCGAGCAATCCCCAACTACTCAGAGCTTCCAATCAGCACCTATCAAAAATGATCACACAGTTTTCCTCCTTTCATGTGTTACAGTAGGACTCTCTTAACCAACTTGTATTTAACAGATCAATATTCACCTGCTTCTCGGAAAAACACGCTGACAAATGTTTATGGTACAGTTGACCTTTGAATAATGTGGGAGTTTGGGCGCATATAACTTTTGACTCCCTAAAATCTATGGTCGTTCCTCAATATCCACTGGGGATTGGGTCCAGGACCCCCTGCAGATACCCAAATCTGTGGATGCTCAAGTCTCCTATATAAAATGGTGAGTAGATCAATGTATACAGTCGGCCTTCTGCAACTGCACATCGAAAATATGGACTGTTTTCACATAAGTGAACCCGTGTAGTTCAAACCTGTGTCGTTCAGGATCAACTGTATATTGCACACTCACGGCTAGTAGTCTACTCTCCAGTATAATCACATACTTCTGTTCCCACAGATTAAGTTGTTCCGTTGTTGTTTGTCCTTAAATTGCTTTTTGCCACTTGCATTTGTTATTTTAAATATTTAATTTAATCAAATGTTTTACAATTTGGCAAAATATGAGTATGAAGTAAAAGAGCTGTTAATACTATTTTAAATAGAGAGACTTCTAAAAATTATTCAAACACTAACCTAAGTACTGTCTTATAGGGACTTTGCAGATGGAATTAAGATTATTAATCATCGTACCTTAAAATAGGGAGATTATCCTGGATTTTTTGGATAGGTCCGAAGTAATCACACGAGCCCCTAGAAACAGAAGAGAAAGGCACAAGCGACGAGGCATAAGGGGAGATCAGAAAGAAGAGCAGTGCAAGAAGAACTCCTGCCGCCATTGCTGGCTGTGAAGATTGAGAGAAGATGCCAAGAGCCAGGGAGAATGGGCAGCCTCTGGGAGATGCGAATGACCATGGCCAGCAGCCCTCCGGGAAACAGACCTCACTCAGTCCTACAACCCCACAGAACTAAAAAGTCTGTCAAGAACCCCAATGATTCTGGAAGTGATTCTCCCCCAAAGACTCCAGTAAGGAATGAAGTTCAGCCAACGCCTCTATTATAGCCTTGTGCGACCCTCAGCAGAGCCCACTCAACTTCTGACCTACAGACCTGAGATTGTAAATGTGTATTGTTTTAAGCAGCTATGGTTTTGGTAATTCGTTACATCAGCAATAGGAAACTAATACAACAGCAAAGCCTAAGTTTATTACTTTGAAAAGATTTGATATTGTGAGTTGCCGAAAAAAGCTGCTTTTGCATTTGACACGAACTCAACAATTGTAAAAGACTGGAAAGCCGATTATGAAAATCTTGCAGAAGAATACATTCCATTTGCTTCACAATGCCCTTAAGTTTTTATTCTACTTTAATAGTACCCAAACTGGAAATTGAGGGCAATACATTATGGGTATGGCTTATGCAGGAAAGACAACCCAGAATTCCATTGATCCATATTAAAAGAAAATAACTTAGCCCTAAATCTAGACTGTTGTTTATATGTTTTAAGTTAAAATAAAATGTATAAAGTATCTATGTGTCATTTAAAAAATATTCCATGCTCTAAGCAAGATTTTTGTTTATCAGACAAACCATCATTCCTGATCGCCTCTGATAAGAGAACTCCTGTAAAGTGGTGAATCACCAGCTGCTTTCTGAAAATCTACACTTCTGTCATTTCTGGCATAGTAGGTTTGTGCAATGCTGTCCTTCACTAGGAGCTCTCTGGAGAATGGTGCCTGTTGTCTTGAGGTGGGGGCTGACCTTTGTTTCTCCCTCTGCCGCTGCCCATGTTGTAAATGTGAGGTTTCTCGTTGCATGCCTTGAATTTTCATAGGAATCTTCAGTTTCCAAGTTGAGAAAGACCTGCAGTCACCTCCCCACTGCACAGAAGTCCTTGAACTGCTGAGATGATACATTCCTGGCTTCAGCATTTTAGGTTTTTACTGTCTCGGGGGCTGCAAACCGAAATGCTTTAGGGGTGAGGCGGGTAACCTGAATGAGAAAGGGAGTAAAGAAAGCTGGCAGAAGAAACAAGGAGTGGTGAGTCCAGGGACAAACCGGAGTGCCTGCCGAAAAAAGAATAGAGTGACAGCTGATACTAATTTCATTCCCACTACCAGCTACATTTTAGATCTCTTCTATTTCCATTTCTTGGTGGCCATGTCACCTAACAAAAATGTACAAAACTTTTTGAATAACTAAAACATATATTAATTGCAAGTGGTTCTCTAAAGTTGTATTTTGTAATAAAGCAAACATTTTAGTGAGTAACCGATACACTCTTCCATCATTGTATTTTACCGCCATACAATAAGAAGGATCCAGAAGGTCTGGGAGGGCCAATGTATTTTTTGTGGGGAGAAAGTTGAAAAAAGATAAGGGGAAAATGAAGAAGATAGAAATGGAAAAATATGAAAGAGCAAAATAAGAATTTGGAGAGGCAGTAGAAAAAGGACCGAAAATTTTAATCACTACCTCAGAAAATATAGTTTTCTGGATTGTAGGTATACTGCCTACTCAAAAGTAAGTTCAAATTACATTCAATGACTTTTTAAATACTGTTTTATACCCTGCAGAGGGTCATGAAAATCTTCATGTGCTTTTGAGGAATTCTTCTTGAGAGATTCTTCTCTAATCATTGGTGAGAAATTAATTTTAAATCACTCCTGAATCCTTTTGAGAGAGAGAGAAAAAAAAAGCTGTGTATACTTTTTCCCACAGCTGAGTTTCTTTAGAGCATTAGTGTGGACTTTTTCGGCACAGCAAAAAAACTAGTGTATTTTGACTATTTAAAGCGTTAAAAGTTTTAGGGCAAGGTTTTGTTTTGTTCTACAAAGTCTGCCAAACTCTGGCTAAAACAAAGCAAATAGGCCAGCAGTATAAAAACAGACACCAATTTATGTATTGTTTTATGAAACTCATTGCAAGGAGATAATTGTATGAAAAAATTACAGTAATAGTGGTGATAAAAAATTAAAAACTAACCAACAACTAACTTTCTGAAACACGTCAGAACCGAAAGCCCAGAAAGAACTCTGCTTCGTGGTTCAAGCAGACGATAATAAAAAGATATAAAAGTTAATTCCCTTATTACATTACATTTTGGAGAGTTATTGAAGTGGCTAAAGATTAAGGATATCGAAACAATTATAATTTCAGAGGCTGTTTTGTGATGTTATGTAGTTTGCAGCAGGATGTGATTAGGAGGTAATTTTTCACTAATAGGAAACAGAAGGAGGAATAGTGAGAAAGCAAATTTAGAATAACTGCAAATGGACAGCTTGCATAATTTCTGGATTAATTATTAATATTGAAGGTAAAAGTATTTGATAGTGTAACTTAGGTAACTAGTTGAAAATTAAATGTTACCCATCATAGGGGATTTTAGTTTTTGATATTTTGTGATTTCCATGCACTTTATTAAGACTGTTTTACCATAAATATTGAGTTATTAAGGAATTATTTTAGGCTGTCAGCCAGGATAGGAAGTAAAAGATTTAGAGCAGTCTTCAAGTCAAATGCCTCTAGGGGCCAGGCAGAGGACATAGTAAATGAGGGTGGCCTGGTGTGACAACAAGGACAATAGTGGAGACAGGGACCGACTGACTGAGTACGCATTCCATCTGAAGGGGCAGCTGTTGACGTATGGGAATGTGGGTGATGAGATCTTCAAATTTTAAGTGACTGTAGATATTTGCATTTTATGTGACATCTCTTGCTATTTAATTCAGCAAATAATTCAATTAAAAAAACCCTATGAGTCAAATAAAACTCATACAGTGTCAGGATTCAGCTTGTATCAGTATTGATCGAGCATCTATTAAGTGCCAGTTAATATACATAAAATAAGTTTAAATCACAAGTAATTCAGTGCAGTAGATACAATCATCTCCATAACACGATGAGGAAATCAAGGCTTACAGAGGTTAGGATATTATTGATGATCAACTTCCATGGGTAACAAAATGTCTAATAAGAAAAATAAACAAATCAAATGATAAATGACCACAAATGACCTAGCATGTTTTAACAATAATAGAGGGAAAACCCAAGGATGAAACTGATCTACTTAACAAAATGCATACTTATAGAAGAATACCTGACTAAGGTAATGTTTTTATTGAGCTTTCCTTGGACAGTTTGAACATGGGAACGGCTCTGCATTTTTTGACTTGATTTCTACTTCAAAATGCTTGGGTTTTATTGTTTTCTCTGAGTTGTGACCCTATTTTTCCGCATTTCTGCTCTTGGTGGAATGAAAGAGAAGGATCTCCAGAAATAATGTAAAGTTATGGCAGGAATCTCCTCTTTCGGCGCGTTTGAATACAAAATGCCAGTGGGAAAGGCTTTCAGGACCTACGGCTGAAATGATGTAACACTTGAAATACAGTAGACATGCTCTAGCCATATTTGCAGTAAAAAGTTGAATTCTTTGTATTTTATGAATTTTAAACATATATTATGTTTAAATCCGAAATAAATGCTACTTTTTGAAGTTTGACAGAAAACAGTGTATATAGCACATAATATTCAAGCAGTAAGGTTGTAAACAGCTTGAAGAAACATCTTTCCTAGACAACCTTGCCATTAAATGTGCATTCACCCCACTCTTAACCCCTGAACTCCAACATTTGCGTCTCTATTCATGCTTCTCCGCTTTCCTGGATTTCCACTGACCTTGGCCTCGCTGAAGACTCACTCAGATGCATCGTCATCCAAGAACAAGTTTCTTCCCTCCTCGGGCCTGGACTTCCCCGGAGACCGGGCAGTGTGGATGTGAAGTTCCTTCGAGACCTGCCCTGGTAGAATTGCCTTTCTCCTCACCTGCACTGCCATCCATTTTCTTCTCTTCTGGCTCAGAAGTCATCTGTTCAGTTTCTACTATTTTCCTGGTTCTCCTTAAATTTTGGATTAAGCATGTATAATTGGATAAAGTTTAAGTTAATCAGTATTGCCACGTCTTCATGCCTCTCTCAAACGAGACGAGGACCGGGGAGTGACTTTACTACGACCTTGCCGCCCCCAGCTTACATACTGTCCGATGGTTTAGTCTCACTTTTTTATCCTCCTCAAGTAGTTGTTATTATTGTTCTCGTTTTGTATGTATTTTATATTCGAGTTTTCCCACATGTTTACTGATTTCTTTGTTCCTCACTGCTTTTTTGGGTACTACGCCCTCCTTCTGAGTTCAATGTCCTTCTAAACATACATTCTTAGTTGTCCCTTCAGTAAGCTCTCTTGGTGAGGAGCTTTCTCCTGGGCCTGAAATGTCTATATTTCACTGTTTCTCTACCATGAGAGATAAACAATGTTGGCGGTGATTTCCTCTCAGCACTTTAAACATACCGTTCCATTAGTTTCTATTTTCTATTGCTTTTGCTGTCAGTCCAAGTGTTGTTCTTTTGTAGGTAAACTGTTCTCTCTCTCACTGTCTTTGGTGTTTTGGAATTTCCTACATGCCAAGGTGTGGATTTAATTTTATTTATTCTGCTTGGGATTTGCTGTGAATATGGAATCTTCTATTGTAATCTCGCCTTCACCAGCCTTTTACTAGGAGAACCCCTGTGCAACCTGCATTAAAGGTGTGTTTTTTACAGATGTGTGTGTGGGAGTGAGTGAGTGTGCGTGTGTGTATTTGCTTCTGCTAGAGTCCTAGGTGTATCATTGGTCTAGAACAATGTCTTATTAATGTCTTAGCTTGAAGATTTGCAGATCACAGTAGAACTCACTGGAGCCCCAAACTCATGGGAGGGTAAGCCATGATGAGAAATCATCAGCTCTGAGTCTTTTTTACCCCTAACCAGAGCCTGGGCTGAAACAGACATGCTTCCTTGTCATCTCTCCAGCCTGGTGGTGGATATTTTCTAGGTCTTACCTTTCCCAAGGATATAACGCTTCAAGGGTTGTAGCTATATGCAGGGCTCTCCGTTCCAACTTTCTGCCTCCTCTACTGTCCCCTTGTGGCCATGAAATCCCAAGTGCCCTGATTAGCTAGATGGGGCAAACATCCCCACCCAAGCTGCCGCGGCAGCGACCTTGGCCCTTCTTTCTTTCAGTTTCATCTTTCATTTTGGCCTTTGCACGTCTCTTGCTTTTTTAGGGCTCAGCTACACATTTAAAAGGATGTTTTTTGTGTTCCATCCCATATTTCAAGGCGTTTGTGTAGGGAAGGTTTTTATATTCTCTGATTCCCCCCTCCCCATCCCTGAGTAGTTCTGGAAATGGAAGCCCATGTAGTTCCTCTACTCTCTTCCTTCTGTTTTCTCTTCCTTCATTGTATCTTTCAGACCTAAGACTCCTCCACCGAGAATACGAACAGCAGTTCCAAACTTGGATTGTCATCCTTCTTAAACAATAAATCCCATTGTAAATCTCCTGGATTAAATATTTTATTTCGGCTACGGATAATTATAGAACCAGCACAAGAAGCCACCTCAGGGGGCAGATTCTAGGGACAAGACCCCAAGTCTTCTCCTT
>NW_011889003.1:602172-675662 GCF_000151845.1 Pteropus vampyrus | reverse complement strand
AAGGCAACTCTTGGTTGACCTCACAGATTGCAAGAACTTTGTCAGCTTACAATCCCTTATTTTTTTACTTTTTACACCTACAACACCTGGTCTTCCCAAGTGGTCTCCCACCCAAGTACTAACCAGGCCCTACTCTGCTTAGCTTCCAAGATCGGGCTTGTTCAGGGTAGCATGGCTGTAGACATGTAACCTCAGAAGGAGCAAGCTTTGAGATGATGTAGTGGTTAGGGACCTGCCTGAAATTCGATGGCACTATCAGAAGAGGCAAGTGAATACAATTTAATGAATGAACTATTAAGAGAAACCATTTGCCCCTCCCATATTTCTCTTGGAAAGGTGACAAAAAAATCAAGCCCTATCCCCTGGCACATTGTCCAACATCTTAGTGGCAGTCAGAATGTCAGTCAGAATGGCACTGAGCAATAGAAGTCATGGTGAGTTGCCCTCATATAGATGAAAATATCAAGACAAATCTAGAACGTCATCAACCTGTCATTTCCTTGGTGGAGTCCAGTCTCCCGGGCAACCTAGGTCTAGTACATCCTTTCCAGTTTAGTCTCTTATGTCTCCGTTTAATCACTGACCTTTTTTAATTGGGTAGCGATAGAGAAAAAAGAGAAGGAAGAAATGAAGAAAAGATCTTGTGTGGCTTTTCCTCTTTCTCTCCTAATCATTGAAATAATCGTGCACTACTGATTTACCTCTGCAGGGGCCCAGGAGCACTTGAACCCAGACAAGGGCGGCGCCAGAGCCAACTCTTAATCACTTGTCAATTCAATAACCATAGCCTGGAATAGTATTCTCAGCATTTGATGAGGACATGATTCATAATGATTGGTATCTCTGTGTGTGGACAGGGCTCATAGACCAAGGCTAAGCTAATGTTCCCTTTTAGGTTGTACATATAAAATCTATTTTCTAGTCTGTGGAGACAGGCACTAATTGAAGCATCTGGTGCCACTTGTGAGCTTGCCTTTTTTGCCCTCTGGTCAGTCACTTTTGAAAAACTAGTCATCCCACTTCTGATTACAAAATACCAGGTTGGTCTATTCTGCCCCTGTCATTTCTCAGCTAATTAGAAATTCGGGTCCCAAATCTGGTAACAGTGTACCAGGAGAGCAGGAGTGTAGAATCGTAGGCTCTAACCATAGTAACCAGTGCAAGGTCTTACATTAGGTGCCCAACAACATCTGTTGATTGAATAAATAAATGTTCTTTGGAGTTGTATATACTACTCAGAGGTGAAAGGGTATAATGATAATATGGCTGAGAATTTAAAAAGCGATATTGGGATAATTAATAATGGTATCTACCTATAGAGGTTGTTGAAGATTAAATGAATTAACACATGTGAAAATACTTGGTAAAACTTTAGAGCCCCATACACATGTTAATTATTATCATAATACATAGGCATTGTCAATAAGTCTTTCTGGGAAGAGCATAAGATTTAGAGTCAGAAGATGTGTCCCCTTTCACGGCCCCCAGTAGTGTGACCCTGAAAAGTTGCCCAGAGTTGCACTTTGAGCCTTATTCCTCTCATCTGTAAAGTGGGGGTTTTAATATTGTTATTTTCTTTCCACATACAGCACAGAGGGATTGGAAATGCTTTGAAGGTTGTAGAGCATGAGGAGATGTTGATTTTTGTTTCTTTGTGTGAGTGGTTAGTACACTATGATCCAGTAGACAGAATGTCAGTGGGATACACACTATTACCTCCAGGAGTGACAATAAATTTGAAAATATACACTTCTCAGAAAGTGTATCCATTTGGGGCCAAGGCCATATGGTTATTGAAGCTGTGGACCACTGGAGGGTGAACATCATAGCCTAGCTGCCAAAGTGGAATGCTCAAGCAGTGGAGCGGACAGTAAATCTGTAGATTACTTCTAATAATAGTATCAGGAAACCACTCTCCCATCCAGCTCTTTCCCTGACTTCTAATAAATAGCAAAGTGGGACATTTGCATTCTCTGATGGGTTTAGCAGCAACAACACTGGGCAGAGAAGCAGAAGCTGGGTTCAAGACCCAATTGTACTTCCTGGCAATATGATCACAGACAAGTCATTTATCATCGCTTAGCTGAAATGAGAGAATAATGAAATCTATTCCACGGGACTGGTAGGAAGCCAAAATAAGTTTGTAAATGTAATGTCATTTTGTAGACTGCACAGCACTAAACAAATGTAAGTATTAGTATTCTTCCCAGACACTGAGGGAGATATAGTAAGATGTCCTTACACATAAATAGCAGAAGCAGAGAAGAAAATAAGCAAAAGGCTTAGATAATTCACAAACTGGAATAAACAACTCCCGAATCATGTGGACTTGGCTAGGCCAGTCCAATATAGGGCGCCAGTGTCAACCTCCGTGGTGGAGAATTTGAGCCTATGGGGTAAAGCCAAAGGGGTTATTTCCTCTATAGAAGAGATAAGCGGGAAGAAATCTAATGATTTCCAAGTATACACAGGGCAACTGTGGGAGATGCGGCAAGCAACTGTACCATTTCCACAGAATTTGGGACGTGCAGATGGCCAGGTGAGGATCTATTGAGATGAGTAGGTTGGGAGGTTTTTGTATGAAGGGGCAATGGGGTGGGCCAGAGCCAGTATCAGAGTTGCTCTGACCTGATTATGTACTCAGCCAGACTGCCCCTTCCAGACTTAGCCTGGGTTGCAGACACTGTCATGGAGTTTAATCATATTGAGCAAACGTGAGTTGACCCATAACACTGAAAACTTATCTTTGTGAGACGGAGCTTAAAGGTACCCATGAGATAGGGCTCTTACTTTGGTGGGTGGCTCACTCCAGAACAAAACCATACTTTAATCTCTAAATTGGTCACTTGGGACAATTCACTACAGCTTTACATTACCTTAAATACAAAACAAATTTGGAGATAGCCATCATTCGTCATTCACTTTTTATCTATCTATCCTGTACTGGTGACAGCCATGCACTGGTGGAAAAACCCAGGGCCCCGTGATGTGGTCCTTTCCATAAGGAAGTGCACCAAGAGAAGGAGGACATGAAGCCCATAAATAATGGCAGTGTGAGGCAGGTAGTGAATTGTGGAGTTCAGGGGAGAAAGCAGTTTCACCTGACTGCAGAGATGACAGATAATATCATAGAGAAAGTGGCGTTTGGGTCAGAGACTGAGAACAGCAGCTTTTGGCAGGATGTTTGCAGCAGTGGGTATAGCACAAATCACTGTGTGGAAGTGAGTATTTGATTTTTTATTATCCACGGTTTTTATTGACTGTGTCTTTAATCAAAGTGTAAATAACCTTGTTAAGAATAGTGACTGTGCATTACACTTTTATGACTGTGCAGCTTCCACACGGTGCTCCGTGACCGTCTGGAGTGAAGGGCCCTGGTTCCCAGCTTCTCTTCTGCAATTTCTCCTCAGAGACTTTGCTCTAACAAGACTCTTTCTCTAGGCTTTTATCTGTCATTCTCATGTTCAAATCATCTCCAGCTTGTGAAATCACCTTCCCTTTTTCTCCTGGGGAGAAAGGACCCAACCTCTTCCTCTCCTTAACATCTATTTATAAAGCTAAACCACATAAAAGTGTTGTTTCTGTTGATCCAAATTAGTCAATATTGACTTTTACATGGTTTGACCTAATGGATTCTCTTCTACTGACTTGGCATACACTTGGTCTGTCTTTGTAATATTTCCCATTAGCAGAGTTTAAATTATCCTGTTTTTTTCTTTCTTGGCTTTCTCCCTGCTCCCACCCCCATTCCCACCCAATGTAAGCCCTATGAGAGTAAGAAAGCTACTGTCATATCTTTGCTGCATCCCTTGCTCCTAGCATACTGCCCATGGTAGGTGCTCAGTATTTGTTTCATGAATGAATAAATGCTTTGCCTCTCTGGTTCTATCCAGGGTTTGGGCACCAAAAAAATTAATTAATTAATTAATTAATTTAAAAATAAATAAATAAAAACTATGCCCCAAGTCTGGGCATTAATCGATTTTATCTAATTGTGGGATTGTGTGAGTCTTTCTGGGTCTTGCTTATCTCAGCTCTAAAAGCCAAGTTGTGGGGTACACTAGGTCAGTGGTTCCCATACTTGGCTACTCACCAGAGTCACCTTAGAGGAGCATTTAAGATACAGATTCCAAGGCCCACTCCAGATCAATGATATCACAGTGCAGGGAGGGCCCAGAATCTGTAGACATCTTCGTCTCCCAAGATGACTCTTAGGTAGCCACTGAAACAGCCGTGAACCTGCAGTTGGGACCCTCCGGACTCTGCGAAGTCAGTCACAGGGACAGGGCCGCATCTTTCTTGCTCTCTGCCAGGTTCCCAGTACGTGGCATGATGCCTGGCACGTGGTGAACAGCAGTGAACAGTTATTGGATGTATGTCGAAGGGCTTGTCTATTTCTGAGGGGCATCTTAAGAGGAAAGAAGTATTACACAGATTGACCTTGAGAGTTTTCTAGGGTCCCCCTGGACTCCCCAACTGGAGATGTATATTTGCGATAGGGTGTAACAAGCAATGTGTCACTGGGCAGTTTAGCCTCCCTGAGCCTCAGATTCTTCTGTGAAATGAGGTCATTGGATTAAATGACCTCTAGGGTCTTATCAGACTTGATGTTGCTTTCCATAATGACTCCTCTACTTACTAACTGTGTGATTTTGGACAAGTGACTTACGACTTGTTAATCTATAACTCCATTCTCTCACCCCTTGCCACTAGATTGTAAGCCCCATGAGGGCAGAGACCTTGCCTATCCTATGGTATCTATCTGCAATACTTAGTGGTTGGCATATGGTACTCACTTAAATCATTCTTTAGATAAGTGACAGAGATATTTTAAAAAACGTGTTGAGAAGGTAGAAGCTAGCTTAGTTAATGAAATATTATGAACTCACTGAACTCACTGCACTGCTAGTGGGAGGTTAAAGTCATACACTACTTTTCTTTCCTTTCTTTTGGATAATAAATTTATTAAGATATAATTAATTAACCTTATTAAACTGTATAATTAATTCAGTGGTTTTTTATATGGTCACCAAGTTGTGCAACCATCACTACTATGTAATTCCAGAACATTTTCATCATCCCCCCAAAATCCCATGCCTGTTAGCAGTCTTTTCCCATTTCCTTTTCCTCCAAGCCCCTTGCAACTAATGAATCCACTTTCTGTCTTTATGAATTTGCCTATTCTGGACACATCGTACAAATGAAAATATACAACATTTGGCTTCTTGTGTCTGCATCTTTCACTTATCATAATGTTTTAAAGTTTACTCATGCTGTAGCATGTATCAGTACTTCATTCTTTTTTATGGCAAATGATATTCCATTGTATGGATATACCACTTGTAATTTATCCATTCATTAATTGATAGACATTTGAGTTGTTTCCACTTTTTCTCTTTTATGAATAATGGTACTACGAACATTTGTGTATAAGTTTTCATGGGGACATAAGTTTTCAATTCTCTTGAGTATGTACTTTGGCATGGTCTTATGGTAACTCTGTGTTTGACTTTTTAAGAAATTGTTGAAACTGTAAAACTTTTTCAAAATGACTGCCCCAGTTTACAATTCCATCAACATATGAGGGTTTCAATTTCCACAACCTCTGCAACATTTGTTATTATCTGTCTTTTTTATTTTCACCATGCTAGTAGATGAGAAGTAATATCTCATTATAGGTATGATTGCATTTCTCTAATATCTAATGATGTTGAGCATCTTTTCATGTGCTTATTGGTCATTTGCATATATCCTTTGGAGAAATGCCCTTTAAATCCTTTGCCCATCTTTCCAAAGTGGTTGTATCAGTTTAAGCTCTCGCCAGTTGTAAATAAGAGTTATTGTTTCACACCCTCACCAATGCTTTTAATTGTCAGTCTGTTTGATTATAGCCTTTCTGTGGGATTTGTAGTAGTATCTCAATGTGGCTTTAATTTGTTTTTCTGGTGAGACTGAGGTTGAGCGCCTTTTATACGTTTATTAGTCATTTGTGTATTGTGTATTTCTTTGGTGGAGTGCTTATTCTAATCAGTTGCCCATTTAAAAATTTTTGGTTTTCTTTTTCTTTAATATATAATTTCAAAGAATTTAAAAATAAATTCTGGATGTGAGTCCTCCATCAGTAATATGCATCTCAAATATCTTCTTCCATTCCGTGGCTCATTTTTTTTTCAAATTCTTAATTTCTTTTTGATGAAAAGAAATTCTTATTTATAATATAATCTAACATAATGATATTTTTTTCTTTATGATTAGAGCTTTTACAATCAGTTTAGGGAGTTTTCCTCAATTCTAATACCACGCAGATATCCTCTTATAATAGCTTCTTAGAGATTTTTATCATTTGCCTTTTACATTTGGATCTAAAATCCACCTGGATCCTTGTGTATGATGTGGGTAGGGGTTACGTTTAATTTTTTAAAATAATGATATCCAATCGTCCTAGCACTTAATTGCAAACACCTTCTTTCCCAAACTTCCCTGAAGTGCCTCTGTTGTCATAGTTGTATGTTCATTAACCTTTGGTCTATGTCTGAGCTCTTTATTCCATTTCATCGATCTCTTTGTCTCTCATTTCTATATAAGGTTGAAAAACAATCTGCGAAGTTTCACCGGGGAGGAGAAGTGTTGGAATTTTGATTGAGATTGCACTAGGGAGGCTTGACAACTTCACAATATTAAGTGTATTAGCTCATGAACACAGACTAGTCCTCCATTTATTTAGATCATCTTTAATTTCTCTCAAAAATGTTTTAGAGTTCTCTCTGTAGAGGTTTTACACATCTGTTATTGAATTTGTTCTTAGATATTAGATATTTAATAGTTTTGATATTATTTAAATAGTATTTTAAAAACTTTATTTTCTAATTCTTTTTTTGTATATAAAACAATTGATTTTGTTAGACATTATACTTATTTCTACTATTTTGCTAAAGTTGCTTATTAATTTAATTTATATTAATTCTAATTTATATTAAAATATGTCCTATGGAAATGTTTTGATATCTTCCTTTCTAAAACATACATATTTTTTGAGGTATAAACAGTTTTTGTTGGGCTTAGATTAGGAGTCTATGAGTCTTGAGGACGCATGTTTATTCGTTGGTTTTCTTCCCTATGTTCTTTTTGGCTTGAGCTTCTTCCTGTAGTGAATCTTGGCCTCACCCTACCTCTTTTTCTCCAGGGTGGCTGTCACCCCTTGGTACTTCCAGCCAACCTCATTAAGTCAGGTGCCTCAGGTAGGCAAACTTATGTATGTGCTTCAGACACAGAAATTTGAGCAGAAATGATCATCTGCTTTTTCTTGACAAACATCTCAGGAAAGTTACAATTCTCTCTCTTTTCCGATGGTACAAGCGGGGCCCCTACTACAATGTTGAAAGGCAGTGGTGAGAACAGACATCCTTGTTTCCAATCTTAGGGGCAAAGCTTTTAACATTTCGCCATTATAAAAGATGTTTCCTGTAAGTTTTTTTAGAAGTATCCTTTTCAAACTAAAGAAGTCTTCTATTTATAGTTTGCTAAGGAACTTTCTTCATGAATGGTTATAGAATTTTACATCCTTTTTCTTATTCTACTGAAGTGATTTATTGAGTTTTCTTCTTTAT
Source organism: Pteropus vampyrus (assembly GCF_000151845.1). Taxonomy (NCBI): domain Eukaryota; kingdom Metazoa; phylum Chordata; class Mammalia; order Chiroptera; family Pteropodidae; genus Pteropus; species Pteropus vampyrus. The sequence continues at coordinate 668,055 of NW_011889003.1, read as the reverse complement.
TCTGTTAATACGATGAATTACATTTGCTGATTTTCATGTCAAATAATTGCACTTGTTCATAATCTGCTACCCTTTTGAATTTATTTTGCCAATATTTGTTTAAGATTTTTAAAAATAGACTTTATGTTTTAGAGTAGTTTTAGGTTCACAGAAAAATTGAGAAGGTACAGCAATTTCCGGTGTACTCTTGCCTCCACACATGCATAGTCTTGTCCATTATCAACATCCCCACCAGAGTGGTCCACTTGTTACAATTGATGAAGCTACATTGAAATGTCATTAACATCCAGAGTCCATAGTTTACATTGGGGTTCCCTCTTGGTGTTGTACATTCTGTGAGTTTGGACAAATGTATAATGACATGTATCCACCATTACAATATCATACAGAGTAGTTTTACTGCCCTAATAATCCTCTGTGCTCTGCCTATTCATCGCTCTCTCTCTTCATTGACCTCTGGCAAATAGTGAATTTTTTACTGTCTCCATAGGTTTGTCTTTTCCAGAATGTCATATAGTTGGAATCAGAGTAAATAACCTTTTAGATTTGCTTCTTTCATTTGGTAATATGCCTTTAAAGTTCCTCCATATCTTTTCGTGCTTCATAACTCATTTTTTTAAGCACTGAATAATATTCCATTATCTGGATATACCACAGTTTATTTATACACTCACCTACTATAGGACATCTTGGTTGCTTCCAAGTTTTGGCAATTATGAATAAAGCTGCTATAAAAATCTGCGTGCAAGTTTTTGTCTGGACATAAGTTTTCAAATTCTTTGGATAATACCAAAGTGTGTGATTGCTAGATCATAGGTTACGAGTACCTTTAGTTTTGTAAGAAACCATCAAACTGTCATTAGTATTCACCACTGCATTGGGGGACCTTGGACATCAATCCTTGTTGTTTTAGCCTGGAGTGCTTGTCAGAAGAACTGTTCAGTCTCTTGGCTTTTTACTCTGTCTTTCTGGAATTGGCATTCATCCCAGAGGAAAAAGTGGTTCCAAACACAGGACTCACATCCCTTGGATCTAGTTTGGTAATTCATCATTATTTTGTTAACTCTCTTGTGCCTTTATACAGATTTAAAGAAATATTTTGGCCAACTTTTCTAGTTGTCCTCAAAGACAGAATTAGTCCAAATTATTAGAAAAGCTTTTCCCACCTCCTTTTCTAGGCTTGTATTGCACTTTGACTCTTCAAAAAGCTTCTGCTTGAACTCCGCTTATCTCTATTCCCTCCCTATTTGCATTCCCTCCCCGATCCATGCAACGGGCTTGCATAATTCCATGCCCTTATTCTTTTTTCCCCTGTTCAAAGAGTGACCCACCAACGTGTTGGGGCCTGGGAGAGGAAAATTCTCCCTAACATTTCAGCCTGGGACAATAAAAAAGTAGCTATGTCAAGATGGTTGTCAAAGACCAAGTGGGCTGTTTGAATGGGCTGCCTAGAGGGAGAAGAGAGACTTTCGACCAGGAAAGAAAATCTCTGTTCTAGGAAACTTAGAGTGAATCAAGTTGGAAGCAGAGTGGAAGCACAATGAAGAGATGAAGAAAGACAGATTTGGAAGAAAGAGTAATGAAGTAAAGTACGCATATGGTGTGAAGTTTGTTCAGGGGCAAGTCTAAAATTACTAGGTTTAAGCTGGATATTCTATTTGGCCCGAATATTCTTGAAAGCTTGGCTTAAATGAGACTTCTTAATTCTCTTGGCTGCAATCACTTCCTCCTTTTTTCCATAGCACTCTTCTTGCATTTATCATATCACATTTTTCCTATTGGCTTTGAAAATAGTCTGTTCCTTCTAAATTATTAACTAGATGGCAGCTGTGGTATAGTGGAAAGAGCAATGGAATCAAAGTTAAATGACCCTGAGTTTAAGTCTCAGCTTCAGCACTTATCTACGGTGTTTGAGCCTCAGTGTCTTCATCTATATAACCGAGACAATATTATTTAACCCACTGCGTGATCTGAGTATTTAAAGATATTAGTAAATAAAGTGGTACATATGAATGTGTGAGAAATAAAAGCTTCCTCTTGCCCTAGGTGCTTGACATACATTAGTTTACTTAGATCTCACAACCCTGTATAGATCTATTATTTGGAATACAAATTAGAAAAAAAAGACACTCTAATAAGTTAAATAATTAATCAATATAACATAGTTAAATAGCAGAAACAGGACACAAATCCAGGTCTATCTGGATCTAAAATTACCCATGTTCATTGGTCTATCCTGCTTCCCTAAGACTCACACAGACTTCTTATGAACAGTGGACTTGAAATCTCTTTTTAGTCTAAACTAACCTGGGCCAGTTTTGGAGCTAGTGACCTAAGAAAGTGTTCCATTACCCGTCTCGAGGAGTACCAACTCTATCCTGATTTATAAATGTTTTCATGTATTTTGCTCAAAAGAACTTGCTAAGCAAGTGTATATAATGCATTAACAGAAAAAGTGTTATTTTACATGAAGAACGTTTCACAAGATCCTTGATTTAACGAACATCCACATAGACTGGAAAAGAGGCTTCATGTTTTCACTTTCTGCCTTGAAAGAGGTACCTGATGTTTTGAAGGGGACATAGAAGCCTTTGAGAAGAAAGCTATGAACTGGCTCCCTAGAAAAAAACGCAGCTAAACCCATTCAAGAATTTGCCGTTATGATCCCATTGATCGTAAATCCAAGAACGCCTTTGTAGAAGAGATGGATCACCTTCCATTTAAAAGTCGTAAAAAATCGTGAATCATTTAAATAAGGAAACTAGTGGAAATTTCCACATTTTGTCTTTGTGCGGTTACGTGGTGGTGGTACTGAGAAAACTGGGGAGACTACGGTGATAAAAGAAGTTGCTGCAAAGTCAGCTCTAAGAGCCTACGATAGGACCTTGTGGAAAGGTTCTTACATAACTATCTTCTCCAATAAAAGGGTGTGCATTTCTTGTCCCTTAACTGATTTTACACTTCCACTTTAAATATAACTGCGGAGGAAGGACGAAAAACAACAAAAAACCCCCAAGGCTTTGCAAAATAATTAGGGCTGCCCCAGGGAAATCAAGGCGAGACAACGGAGGAGCCCCGCTTCCCTCCCACCTCCCCGGGGACACACACTCAGGGTCCTGCCGGACTCCCTCCCGCGCGGGCGGACGCACCCCTCCACCTCCCCCTTCCCTAACACGTGCTCTACGAACACTCACTCGGGAGCTATCCCACCCTCCCGAGGGCCCGAACGGACCAATCGGCACGCGCCTTACAGCGCCGTGGCCCGACAACGTTGAGCCGCCCAATTGAAAGGGCCTCGCCGCCCGTTTCCCGGAGCCCCGCCCCCTCGCAGCCGTGCCCCCGCCCGCCGGTCTCCGCCCTCCTCCCCCCGTTCGCCCCTCCCCCGCCGCTCCGGAGCGGAGCCTGCGAGACGGAGAAACTGGGGCAGAAGTGAAGATGGCGGCGGCGGCGCTGGCGACGGCGGCAGCTTCTCGCCAGTGACGCGCGGTGCGGGCTCATCTCCCTCCCCACCTCCCTAGTCCGGACCCCGTCTGCCGCCGGGACCACACCGTCCCCGCAGTCCGCCCCTCTCCACTCTCGCCAGTCGCCCCCTCTCCCGACGCTTGGCGCTGCCGGCGGTGGCGGCGCGCCCCAGGTCCCGGCCGTCGGCCTCGCAGACCTGCGCGCTGTCGCCGGGGGAGCGGGTGGCGTGTTGATCCGCTCTGCCGCCTGCCCCGCCGGGCCGCCGGGCCGTGGACACACGCCCGGCAGGGAGGCGGCGGCGGCCCCTGCGCTTTTGCTTCCCTCCATTTGGGGACTGGGAGGCGGCGGCAGTGGGCTTTGGGGAGGGGAAGTGGGTTCGCGGGGGGGCGGGCGAGAGCGGGAGGGGGCCGTCCTCGGGAGGAGGACGAGAAGGAAGCACCATGACGTCCATCCATTTCGTGGTTCACCCGCTGCCGGGCACCGAGGACCAGCTCAATGACAGGTAATAGGGCCGGCGGACGGGGGGAGGGGCGCCTCCCCGCCCTTCCCTCCCCCACGGGGCCGCGCCGGGGCGGGCTCCAGTATTCATGTGCCGGCCGGCGGGCGTGGGGGGGTCCTCACTGCCCCCGACTAGGCTCTTTCCGGGGCAAACTTCTGGTCCCGGGGGCCGTGGGGGGGGAGTGCGGTGTAGACGGGAAAGCGCGCTGCACCCCCCACCCCCCGCAGAAGACGCGCTGAACTCCACGGAGATGGTGGGGTTCCGGCTACGGGCGCGGGGGGGCAGGCTGTAATTACCGCTCGGCCTAGGCCCGAGGAATCCATATTACTCAAAGTTGAATTGAGACAGACAATGCGGATGGGGGATGGTGGAGGTAAAAAGGGAGGGAAGAAGAGAAGCGGGGCGAGAGGCCCCGGGGTAGGCTGGGCTCGGCCGGGCCCCTGGGAGTTGTGTCCGGTGGGGTGGTTTGGACCTGCCAAGCCTGGAGATCCCGGGGGAGGGGATGAGGGGGAGAGGCTGATTCCCGGCAGATCACGGTGGGGGGCGGGGGAGGAAGCGCCATGATTATTGTTATTATTATTAAATTTGAGCCCCTGCAGTGAGGTTTGCCTGCCCGGGGCGGGGATGAATTCAGGCGGGGGTGGGGTAGTGGATTGGATTCCCTTTGCTCTCCTCCCGAAACCGTGCTGGCTGATCATCTCCCGGCCCCTACAGTGCGAGCTTTTTTGTTTCCTTTTTTATTCTAATGATAGTGTTTTCCTGAGTTGTAATTTGACAGCTGAAAACCGTGCGTAGAGTCCAAGGAAAACTTACGTTAGCAGTTCGCAATGCTGCTTTTCTTTACACGCTGTAAATTTTTGGGATGGGTTTACTATGGGCGGAGGAAGAATGATGATTTTTTTTTTTCGTTTGTTTTTTTATAAGAAGGCTGTTTTGGTCGTGGATTCCTTCCCTTCCTCTTCCACGGTTCCCTGCCAGTTTAGGATATTGAATTGCAGGGCCACATGCTCTCAGGGAACTGAGATAAAGCCGGAAAAGTTCCTTCACTGTTGCAAAACAGACTCCGAGGAGGTTGAGAGGCCTTTATTAAAGCAAGTCTTAGAATCTAGGACTCGGATCTAATAATGGGATAAATATTTACGGGGTCAGAAAGTGGGACATTTTAAGCCTCCTTCTCCCCTGATGCTTTCGCTTCTCTCTTTCATTTGACTATATAGGAGGCCATCTGGACTGACGTTTTGAAGTTAGATATAATTTTTGCCAAGTGACCGGTGACATAGGTTGCATGACGCCCTGTTTGTCGTGCGCTTCCCGGAGAAAGAGGCCTAAATTGCTGCTAAGATACTGGCCTTGGTCTCTCTGTCTGCCTCAGGTGGGGCGGACAGTTTTTCAATCCTAAAGCTGCCGACTTAGTTTCTGGCGCTGGCTTGGGATTTCTCTGATCTTTGCTGTAGCCATGTTGTATTTAACATGCTTATAAAACTTTTGGAATACCTTCTGAAAATATTAACTACATGGAGTTGCCACATAGTATTTTTAAATAAAGAAGTTTTAAGTCACTTATTTTAACATTTTGTTAAATGATCTTTAATTTTATTTCGTTAGCAATAGAGATCATTTTTAAGATTTTAACAAGATTTTTTTTTGGGTTAATTTTAGAATCAGGCTAGTAGTGGGGATAGCTCTACTGTCATTCATAGAACCAAGTTAGTAGTGCCTGTAGTGTAAATTACCTTGTAACTTAGAAAATTGCACCAGGGAGGAGAGAATAAGGTGTTTTTTTCTTTATATCAATGGCTATGCGTGCCAAAACCTTTTGTTGCAGTGGTGTTGGGCACTTTGATTCATTTTTGAGCATGCTTTTGCTTCACCTAGTCTGAGAAATTTACAAGTAATGTATCTTTTTAAAGCAACCTTTTCTTTTTCATTCCTGGTATAAATAAGTAATCAGCTTTGTTTTTGATTCTTGTGTCAGTATACAATATTGAGACTAGGTAGTCTTTTAGTTTCATGAAATAAAAGACAGGTGGATTTGATTCAGATCATGAAATATGTGCATCAAGGGGACGGATTTTTTGAAACAACAGGAAAGTGCTGTAGGTAAAATTTTAGGGACCTGTAGTTATATCTAGGAGCAGTAAAAATGGTCTGTTGAGATTTGAGAAAGTCCTGCACTCTAAGTTTTGAAGTACAGTAGTTGACTTGTGGTGGAGCTGTTCTGTTTGTGACTCCCCTTCAAAAGGAAGGAGCCTCTTTGCAAACGTAGTTGCAAAGTAATAGGATCAGTCTGTTGCTGCATTGCTTGAGAAAAATCTGTTTCCAAAAGATATTCGTTTTCTGGAATCTTAACTAGAACAAGAAACCCAGAATATTTTCATCTTCACATGAGAACTTTACCAAGATTTAGTAAGTTCTGATAAAAGTGTGCTACTATAGCTTGATTTATATATGAGAAATGTGCCTGTGACAGTCACAAAGGAAATGATAAATGATAGTTTTGAGTGAAAAAAGGTATAAATAGATAAACTTTATTCTGTACCCAAAACAGTAAGATCAGACAGGCAGTGCGGTACAGCAAATAAATTGCTCAGTTAAAGAAAACTTAAGCTACTCAGAACATCAGTGTTTTCTTCAAATATGTGTTCTTTCAGTACATCCTGTTAAAAATCAAATATTTTGTTCAGTGTAATCTTGTGACTTGTCTCACATCTCAAATGAACTCAGCATTAAAAAAGTTGTATCTGATTTTTTTTACTTTGTGTTTTCAAACTTGCTAATTCTGTGGTAGTCTGTGTATATTTTTGTATGTTAAAGTAATTATTGGCTCTGGGAGACCAAATAATGAATGCAGTTGATGAATATAGGTGGGGATTGCTAGGGCAGAGAAGAGGAATTCAGAGAGCCTAGGATCTTGGTTGTGGTTTCCCAGAAATTACAAGGTCCCTGGCAGTGGTGAGCTGCTGGCCCTCTACAAACATTCATTGTGTTGAATTGAAACTATTCCATACTCAGATACCTTTGTGACATTTTGATTTTCTTTCTAGTAAATTTCTTGAGTTATTGCTATGTTCCTACTTAAAATATTGTCTCAGAGAAATGGGAAATCAGTGCCAAGAACATGGTTGTGCGTGTTGAGTTTGAGGGGAGAGCTGGAAGTGCCTGCTCACTGGGACCTGGAAAGTGCCCGCTCACTGGGACCTGGAAAGTGCCCAAGAAGTCACGCAGACCAGTCTTTTCACTGATGAGTTGAGGAAACAGGCCTAGGAGATTTACGGCATTTATCCAGAGGTACACAGTGAGCTACTGACAGATGAGGTCTCTGTGACGAGTGTTCTTTTTATTTCTAAGTCCAGGGCTCCTCCCACTGTTTCATGTGGTCCATATTCTGGGATATTTTGCTTTCTGAGGCATCCCAGTCTTAGAGCAGCCACTTGTCTTAGAGTTTGGTTTCCCCTCCCCCTCAACTCCTCCCTCCAGGGATCCAAACTGACTTTTGCCCTTTGTCAGCTTGCTCACTCTCTCAACCCTTTCCTAGTATTAGGTTAGGAGAGACCTTTTAAAGAGATGTGGGTTTGGCATGACTTGTCACTGTCCTGAATTACTCCTTAGGATGCAGGTTGGTCACAGTAGAAACCAGTTCTCATTTTTCTTTCTATATGTGGAATTTTCCTGTGAGCTTTGTTTTCTGGCGTTGTCATGTGTTGTGCAATTATAAATAGTTTTAGTTGAGATTGTCATAGCAAAAGGGCTTTTCTCTAAGGAGATTCCCCATAAGGTGATGTAGGGCTACTAGGTAAGATAGTATAGACAGGAGTTTGAAGTTTGGAATTCCTAAATCTGGGTTTGTCTCAGCCCTGCTATTTATTAACTATGTGATGGCAAGTCTTTTAAACACTTAGACCCTCACTCCCTGTCTCTCCTTCCAACCTCCCACGCCTCACACACACCACACAGTCTCTGAATCAGGCAGAATATCCACCTCAAGGTCCGTGAGGAACTGCTGAGATAGTGAATATAAAAACACAAATATTATAATGTAGGTTCTGTGGAAAATATTATGAAGAAATGGTTACTTTTAACTGCTTTTAGTTGTAGTCTGGTCTCCAAATAAAAAAAGCAGGACCTCTCAAGAACTTGCCCTAGAATATCGTTAGTACTGAGTACAGAATCCAGACTCTTAGTCTTAGATTTTCAACTGGGTGTGATTTTTGCCCCCTCCCCCACCTCCAGGGGATATTTGGCAGTGTTTGGGGGCCATTTTTGATTGTCACAGCTGGAGCTTTGCTACTTGCCTGTTTTGGGTAGAGGCCAGAGATGCCGCTAAACATCTACAGAGGACAGCCCCTCTGCCACAAAGAATATCTTATCCAAAATGTCAGTTATGCTCTGGTTGAGAAACTGTCTAAGATGGTCTTAAATGTGTATAGTAGTACAACTAAATGGAAGTGATTTTTATGAAGAAAAATCCAAGCAATATAAGTCTCTAACATGAATATTTAAATGGAAATTAATTAAAATGAACTAAAAGTTAAAATTTCCTCAGTACTGCTAGCCACATTTCAAGTGCTCTGTAGCCACCTGGAGCTAGTGGCCACCATCTTGGACAGTGCAGATACAGAACAGTGCCTTCATCACTGAAAGTCCTGTTGGACAGCATTGACATAGAAAGTGTGGTTTTTTTGCACAAGGCATGACATTTAGTAAGTGCTCCTTATTTTTATTTGGAACTGTTGGGTTGTAAAGACTCAGGTGTACCCTCTCAGTAGGAGCCATAGATTTCATGGAGCTTGAATAAAGGTTGTGGTGGGTAGTCGAAAGCAGCCTAAAATTTCAGTGTGCTACACCAAAACACACAAGTATTAGTCTTTGTGGGATAGGGCATCAATCACATTGCCAAACCAGTGGGCAATCTCACACTATTTGATTATTGAGATCGGTACCTAGAAATAATAACAGAGCAACTGTTCTGGGAAAGGACAGATGAGCTTAATTAAAATGATTAAATGAAGTCGATGAAGGAAAGTGAGATTAAAGACAGCGTATGAAATGGCCAAACAAAATATTGAAAATCTGAAGGGCAGATCAATTTTATAAATCAAGATCAGGCTTTGGAGTGAATTTCCTTCACACTTGTGAAGGAAATTATTGTACACAGGCGTACACCTAGGAATAATAGGACGAACTTAAGAAAGGTCAGAAGTTTTTCCTAACAATTAGATTGTTTAGGAAATAGTCTCTAAAGGAAAGTGTAATCACTGGAGACTGGGTCAAATTACACTTCAGTAAACCTTACAGGGTAAATTGAAGGGAGCAATTTTATGTTGCAGGAGGATGTACTTAAGTCTTTCCCTGGTTTTTATCATGCCTACTTCTGCTTAAACTCCAATTACAGTCTGTTCTTGTCATTTTGATACCTTGGCATTCTGAACAAATGAAAACAGCCTTCTCTCCTGGCTCACTGTAATTATGAACTTGTTGACTTGTTTTTATAATTGATTTTTAAGTTTTCCTTTGAAAATTATTTTTAAGCTTTTTATTATGGAAAATTTTAAGCACATACAAAAGTATAGAGAATGATATAATGACCATCTGCGTACAACAGTTCTCACCCCATCTCAACAGTTATAAACTCATGGCCAGTCTGGTTTCAAGTCTTTTCCCCATTTATTCTCTTCCATCAGATCATTTAATTGGTACACCTTCAAGATGTATCTCAAAGATGAAAACTTAAAAAAATACTTACTTTAATATCAAAATTCAATTTGTTTAGATTATCCTATTGTCACACAAATGCTTAGTTTTGATTGGCAATTTCGATAATTTTATCTGATAAAACTAATTAGGCTCTAATATGTTACAAAATTTGACATTCTTAAGAATAAGAAAATTTGGACTGTAGACTTAGAAGGAGGGGCAGATCACACTGGAAATCATAAGGTTCCTTACAGCTTTGTGCTGTCACTTCTCAACCTCTAGTGTGATAGGAGTTTGTCATCAGTCACTTGTAATGATTGTGCAATGATGGTAAGATGGGATTCTTGAAATCACGTTATTTTCTGTGGAGCACATTGAGGAATAAGATTGCCAGTGAAAAGTTTGCAGCATTCTTCCAAGTTAGAGGTGAGACTGTTAGTAAATTGAATTTGGCTGTTAGAAATTATTCTCTAATGAGATGATATTTTATATTTTTTTCTGGATAGAGTCAGTGCAGTGGTAATAAAACCTTTCAAAACGAGAAATGTAAATTCATGGACAACTATGCTTTGTGATATTCTCATTTTTTGTCGGCATATTTAGTAAAGTGTTAAAAAAAATCAGTGTTGTTTCTAGGATTCATGTTTTTATTTAAGACGCAATCTGTCTTACATAGCAAAAGTAGTGATATTTGTTCAGTTTCTGATGGGATGGTATCATTCACCTTAATAAAATGTTTTCAACTTTCTCTACTCTTGTTTTGTAAATCAGTTTTATTGAAGTATCACTTGCAGACAATAAAATTTACCCCATTTTAAGTGTACAATTTGATGAGTCTTGACAAATGCATACAAACTTGTGTACCCACAACCAGTCAAGTTATAGGACATTTTCATTACCCCAAAAGTATTTATTTTTGTGTGATAGCCCACTTGCTGTGATGTGAGAAGCGGAGGATGATGGGTTTTGTAAGCCTTAAGAAAAAGCCAAATTTGAGATTAGGAAGTTAATTTGATATAGAAAATAAAAAAAAAAAAAAAAGCAGACAATATGGTAGAGTTATTTTAATGTCTAAATGTTGAAAACAGGGCTTTACATGAAAGGCTTTGTGGGCGAGGGGTATTGGGTTTGTGCAGTTAATCATCTGTTTTCTTATATTGTAGGAGTGGCTTTGATTCCTGTCCAAAAGTAATTTGAACTACTAGTCCAGCTATTGCTCTGTGTCATCATGTGCATGTAGAAGCCCTACTTTCTCTTTAAAGGAAGCACCAATCAAATGATTTTTCTTAAATTGCATGTAAACCTAGTTTAAACATTCATTCTTAGAATGCTTAGATTTCTAGTAGTGTTTAAACTGAAGTCTTCATATCGTAGAAACCCCTTGATGTTTTCCTTAAGTGATTGCTGCGTTTTTCTGCTTATCAGGTGTTGTGATTATTCTCTCTAGAGAATAATGACGTGGGGGAAGTACTTGCTATGGACAGTGTGACCTTTTGTTTCTGTGGTGGTTCTTTGGGGAGATATAGGAACTACTTTTTCTTTGCCTCCTGCAGTTGGCAGCAGGGATGAATACAAATTGCTGCCACAGATTCCTACTGATTCCCTGTTAGGTCACTGCCGTGGGAGTACAGAACCAGGGAGGGGTGCCTTCTGTAGGGGAGATTGGCAGCCCATGGTCTGCATGTCAGAGATGACATGTGGGCTGATTTTGTTGGCAGCTGCTCATCTTTCTGCCACTTCTGAGATCAGAGAGCTACTGAAAAATACATACGACACCCACATCCAGAGACAGAATCAGTATGCGGTTAGCAGCCAGCCCATGCCATACCAGAAAATTTCTGGTTTCACAAAACTGTTGAGTGGCGAGGACTCTAGGGAGATTTGGTCTTTTGCTTTTCTTCTCTAGGGCCTCTTGACTCCTCAGAAGACTTTGGAAATGTAAAAAGCCTTTGCAGTTGACATGAAGATTCAGTCTTTCTTTGGTTAATTCTAGGATATTCTTGAGGGGTGATAGCATTTGTTTTTGGGTATGATATGTTTAAATGATTATTTTTTTTGAATGGAAAGTTTTTCTGACAATGGTGTTGAAGTTTTATAAATAACATAATCTAACCCAATTGTAGTAAGAACATTTATTGTGGTGGGTTTTTCTGATCAAGAGGTTTTTTGATTTAAAGCAGCGCTTCTCATGGTGACCAGATGGACCACCATCATCAGGAGCACACAGACTTGACCATTGTACAATATAAAAGACACTTACCCACATTTGTCCTAAAATGAATAGATGACAGCAAATAGGACCAAGCTTGCCAGTTCCTCACTGACCACAGTTCTCCTTTCCCCCTTAAATGACAGGTCCTATAGATATCTGAGAAAAGAGCATTTTCCTGACCTTTGAGGCTAATTTGTTTTTGTTTGCTTTTTTGTTTTTATACATGAAATTTTAAATATTTGAGTTGAATTACATAAATATTAGGTCCTCTCTAGAACAGTGCTCATAGGGTTACAGTCTAGTTGGTGGAGGAGTGAAGCTGATCCACTGACCAGTAGCAAACTGTGTAAGACTGGTTGAAGAGTTTGGCTCGTGTAAATATTTGCCCTGTGTTGCCTGCACACAGTTTGAGAACCGTGTTAGATTAGTTTTCCTTGATCGGTAAATGTTTGTGTGCTTCTCAAACACTGTGCTAGGCCAGGGGTGCTGCTGTGTTTTACTTGCCGCACCAACCCTTCCTGGAACTTTGGGTTGAGAAGTAGTTGGAACCTTTTCTGGCTCGTTGGGAAAGTTGGGAGAAGAGCAAGGTGGTAAGATTAGTGGGCGTAGGGTGTGGCATCACGTGCGTGTACCCTGTATTTTTTTTTTTTTTTTTTTACTTTTTCAAAACAATTATAGACTCATAAGAAGTTAAAAAATAATGCAGAAGAGAGTCCCCTGTATTTATAACCCATCTTCCTCCCAATGGTTAACATTTTGATTGTGTCAAATACTTTGTACATCCGTGGCAAAATACAGAGATAGAAAGGAGCATTTTCTTCATATGCATTTTTGAAAATTATTTCCCTGCTAACATAGAAGACACAGATTTAAAGAGAACTTGGTATTCGTAGATGATTTTAAATTGACGAAATATTTCAATACTAGGCAGTGATTAATTTTGTAGTCTTTGCTATGATGGGGAGTGGACTATAAATTGGAGGCAAACAGTGGTTGGGATTTGTTCTGTTTGTATCTGACACTAACTGGCCATGTGACCATGAATAAATGATGTAATTCATTTCTAAAATGAGAGAATTGGGCCAGATCATTTAGATCTTCCAGCTTTAATTTCTCTGCTCTTAAGATTGTGATAGGGAAAGGGTTTTGTATTGTGGAATGAATGGCGCAGGGGGGAAAAGAACTGAATCTGTGGTTGTCCATGATTTCTTTTACTTAAATTTTGTTAACGAATGGAAAAAACGAATAAGGGAAGTGGGAAAATAAATTTTATTCTTTTATTCAATTCAGTGAGTATTTTGCCAACTAAATTATATACGTTGGTATACAAAAATGATGGTCCTGCCTCATGGAGTTTTCAGTTCAGTGGGAGACAGACATATAAATAAGTGCTAATAGAGAATATAAGTGACAGAGAAGAAGCCTCTCATGAGTAAACCTGGTGCTTATGAAGGGCTTTGAAAACAGAGTTTCAAGGTGTGGGGACTGGTTCCTCCTCTTCCATTCTCTTGAGCCTAATGAATTTTTGTTCATGGGCATCGAAGATACTGTCAGCACCAGGGGTTAGTCATAGGTGCTTATATTTGATACTGATTCTGAGTCCAGAGGTCTTATGCTGTGTGAGAACAATTTACATATAGATAGTGTTTTTTTGTACTTTTACATTTTGTTGGCAAAAAGTACTGTCTAGGGATAAGACTAGAAGATAATGGTCCGTCAGGGTGTGAAAACTGGTTGCTTCATCCTTATGCTTTGACTTTGTGCTGGAAGAGACTATACTGGGAGTTGGCAAGGAGGGGAGAAGGGGTTAGGGTTACTGGAAGCGTATGTGAGGAGTCAGCTTCTTTCTGTTCACTTGTACACTGGCCGGGCCTGTGACCCTGTGGCCTCCTTGAATGCCACCAAGAGAGCAGTGTAGTACCACAGAGACACAAAAATGAGACCAGGTGTTCTCTGACGCTTTCGTTGTTGTTATCTTTGTTTAAAATACTTAAATTCATATAGTGTACTGCTAATAAATATTTCAAGATTATTTATGCTTATAGATACCCATGTGATAGAACTGTTTTAATGGATTTATTTCATACCAGATTGAAAACTTGAAGATAAGATGAAATGGTAAAAAATACATTTCTGAATTTAGATGTATCTGCTTAATGTTGTAAGTTTTGTAATACATTTTTACCTATCTTGGGAAGGTTGTTTTATGATATTGACATTCATTATCAAGTATTAGAATTCTTACAGAATTTGGGAGTGTTACTGTATATCTGGAAGGTTTTGTGTACCAGGGACAGGTCCTGATGTGGGGTGGGGGGCGAGTGGGGGGAGCTCTGAGAACTGGAAAGACACCAAATTTGGAGTTAGAGGCTTGGTCCTTCTGTTAACCAGTTGTGGGATCTTGGGCAAGTCGTTGCCTGCAGTGAGTCTTAGTTTACTCATTTGTAAGATGAGGGAGTGTATTTGATGTCTGAAAGCTCATTTCAGCTTTGAATTTGTGTGACTGTAGGCCTCTAGATACTGTTTGATATATGTTAGTCAGCTTTGCCATGTTAAGATTTGATTTTTGTTTCCTGCCTCAGACTTGCTTTTCTGCCCTTTTGTATTCATTCTAATGGATATTTAGAATCTAGTCATTATAAACTCTTCCTGCCTTGTTTGTTTAACTGGAGGGAAGCTCTTAAAAACCAGTCAACTCTTCTGTATATTTGTTCTAATTTCAAACTGCTAGGGCTGATGTATTTAATTTGACACAAAGTAACTTAGTACAGTTATATTATCTTTTAATTATACTTTCCATATAAATTTAATGGGGAAAGTTTTCGTGTGGTGAAAGCTTATTTGAAATAATGTGTGATAAAGCCAAAAGCACAGTGATTGCATATCACTTCCTGCGGGTGGGAGTGTTTGCTCACCTTTGATTTCTGGTGAGTTGAGACTGTTCTCTTTCTGAAGGCTGTTTAGGAGGTCCAGTACTAGTCAGATGCTCAGTGGGAATTGATTTTCTGTTTTCCAGGATACCTGTTATCATTCTTGATGTTAGGCTGTAATAATTGATATTACGTCTGACTTGAGTAGACTGCAAGTTTGCTTGGCTTTGATTGCTCAGTAGGAAGTAATTTTTGAGATGTTCAAAATTTTACACCAAGGAGGATTTTAGGATTTTACAGCTGAGAAGATTGAGTGCTGGAATGCCCAGATAATTAGTTAAGTGGCAAAGACTAGACTCCTTAACTAGACTAGGCTGCATTAACTCAGCTTTATTGCTTTTACCTTCCTTTTTGGCATGGGAAGTTATACACATATATTAATATCTAAATGCATTAAATAGTAATATGGATAACACAGTGTATGTTCGTGTATATACATATGTGCCTTAGTTTCTTACCATTTAATTCCGCAAATTTTGCAAGATTTCTGCTACGTGTCAGTTCTAGTCGGGTGTGTGGTGGTGGGGCTTAGTTTGTGGGAAAGACTAGCCAGTACAGGGCTGTATGATGAGTGCAGTGAAAGAGTAAGTTCTGGATTTCTTACCAGAGGCGCAGCCCAGTGTTGTGAAGCAGGGAAGCTTACTGGAAGAAGAAATGTTTTAAAAGGAGGATCTGGATTCTGAATAGGGAGTAGACTGGGGGGCTGGTGGGAGGGCAGGGTGTTGAGGACTGGAAGAGCTTTCTGTGAAGGAATAGTGTGTGAAGACCCTAAGGTAAGAGAGTGCATCTGAGGAACTAAACGAAGCCCAGAGTGTTTAGAGAAGTAACGAGTACATAGGCTTTCAAATAAGTGGAATCCTTTTCTTGTAGAAAAGGATACCCTGTTAACTGTCTTGGTAATTATCATGATAAAGTAAATGTACTTGGTATTATGATACAATAAATCTGATATGCTAGGTCACATACTGGCTGTGACTTGTTAGTGGGTTAGACTTAGAGTAACTAAACCAGTACAGTAAAGGGTGTGAATTCCATCCCAGTTTAGGCCAGTTGCTTGATTTCATGGCTACAAATAGCATTCTTCACTTCTATCCAGCCAGGTTGTGGGTGTTTGCTATTGTTAATGAGGACAAACAAGCTTTGATGGATAGTTCAGTTCACATGCCTCATTGCTGTTTGGAAAACATTGCAAGTCCTGCCGATGGGCCAGTAATATCACTGAGGTAAAACAGTCTGTGCTCTTAACCAAGTTAAAGACAAAAGTTTCATATGAAGTGCTAAATGAAAACAACAGTGTACTTGTTTCTAGGTTATGGGCAATTACTTTTGCTGTCTCAGTATGTTTTAGCACATACTTTTATGTGAGTACATATTATTTTAATAATAGAAAAGGAATAAATCCTTAGAGAATGTTTTAGTTTAGTTAGCTATCTACCTAAAACAAGAAAGAACATGAAAAGCATTGAATAAAGAATATCGATTTAATTTCATTAAATTTTTTCTTTTTCTAGAAACTTCTTACAGGAAATATAATTCTTTGTGTAAAGCTGAGGAATGAGTCTGTAAATAGATTTATCAATTTAACATTTTTATTTTGCGTTTTGATATTGAACAGAGCCTATTAGGATCATATATATGGGCATAATTTCTGACTTGAGTTTATAGAATATTTGTTCACAGCCCTAAACACCAAAGGAATGGTGTACACACCAAAGGAATAGTGTGTACTGAAAGCCTTTGGATTTTGGACAAGAATTTATCATTTACATTTTATATTCAGAGTTCGCCAAGGGAGAAGATAGCTCGTAAAAAACAGTGTGGTAAAATTTAAGCACTTTTTTCCCCCTAGTAAATTGACCAGAATTTTTATAACAAATTTAAATGAATACTCTCAGAAAGCATTTTTTAAAATTTGACTTAAAGTTTTTTCTTTTCTTTTCCTTTTCCTTTTTTTTTTTTTTCCTGGCATGTTGTGGGCCAGTTGGTCTATACCAGTGAACAAAAGAGGCAAAAATTCTACCCATGTGGAGTTTACGTTCTAGTGACATGCTTTTTTTGTATGTTGCTAATTAAGAAACACTTCCTTTGAAAATGTGTGATGTTTAACGTTCATGTGTTACATCTATGTGAAATATATTCTTATTAAATATGTAATCAGAAAGGATGGGAAAGCACACTGAGTTAACTGTTGTCTAAGTATCCTCATCATCCTGCTGGGCCGCTCTTTAAGCTTGCCGTTTCTGCAGTCGGAGCCCGTGAGTGCCACTGGAAGAGCTGAGAGGTGACCTCTTTGAGGACAGACTTGATATGGTCTTTGCATACCTGATGTTAGCACATATTTTTTATTGAATTAATTTGAACTCTAAAAGTGAGCAAAATAAAATAACTTCAATAAAAATTCATTTTTACAGCTATAATCTTTAGAATAAGGAATGAATTAAGTGTATGGGTTTCTCTCGGCATGCACTATTCCAGTCACATTGAAAGATACTACAGTATAACTTCACTTGACATTCTCCCACCCCCATGTTTCATGTAGGAGGCCTTAAACGGTGATCCTTGACTGTGTGTGTGGTGTGAGATTGCTTTTTTCCTCCAACATTCTATTGTAAATATTTTCAGATATGCAGAAAAGTTGTAAAAATAACAATGAATTATTTAGATTCAGCAATTCTTAACATTTTGTCAAATTTGCAAAATATACATGTATATATGAATATAACTTTGTTGAACTATTTGGAAGTTGCAGCCATTGTGATGCTTTATCTTTTAATATTTAACTTTAAAGTGTCGTGGCATCCCCTAAGACTGTGGATCTTCTGTATAATCACCATACTATTATCACACCTTAGAAAATTAACAGAAATTCCTTAATACCATACAATAGCCAGTGATAATAGCTGGGTTTTTCAAACCAGAATTCAATCAAAGTTCACACATTGCATTTTTGCTTCATTTGAATTTGTCATGGAGTCATTTTTACAAAAATATTTGCAGTTTTTCCAAGGACCACACTTGATTACTGAAATGTTAGTCATTTTATTTCGAAGCATAATTATATCATTGTTTTCAGTTTTTGTGAACTTTTAATTGGTTTTGTATACAATTTTTATTTGTCAGTGGTGTGTGTTTTGATGAATTTTCCGAGGTTACTTTTAGACCTCATGAAATCTCGCATCTTTTGCAAGATTTGCAGTTTCACTTTGCACATTTTGCATTGGATTACATTTTATTGTCAGAAAACAGCCTATGATCAGCTGCTTGACTTCAAAAGATGTGGAGATGATAGGCCAGGTGGTCCACTTGCTAAACTTGCAGGGATGTTTTGAGACCATTTTAATAAGAGATCAGCGGCTAGGGAAGGTTTTGGCCTTGTCAGCTTTTGTTTTCTTATGCAATCTCCTGACTGCAGGGATGATAGAATGTTCTCATTTCTATCAGTATATGTTACCTGGGTGATTGACACTTTCAGTGATGTATTAATTACCATACAATGTTGTATATAAAATTGTGGGCATTTTGTTTATGTTTATATAAAGAGTGGCTTTTATATTAAATAAAAATTTACTCTTCTGATAGTCTATAGTTTATTTAAATAGATTTGTAAATAAGAAACTTGAAACAAATGTTTAAGAAAGTTAACAGGTGTAGGTAACATAAAGTTTTGATTTTTAAATTTGGCACAGTTAAACTGGTAAGGAATGTATTAAAAATGAAGCATAAATGAGGTCTTATTCATATACCAGTGGAACTAGGACCAAAGGAAATGTTGAAGTTTTCTTTAATCAAATTCTGTTTTTTGTTGCTATGTAATAAACTATTCTAAACTAGTGGCGTAAAACAAGTCATTTACTATTATTTTTGGGGATCAACAATAATCAGCTAGGTAGTTCTTCTAGGTTTCTTCTGTAGTTGCAGTCAGATGGTGGCTTGAGTCATCTAGAAAACTCAAACAGCTGGTTTCTCAGGCATCTCTACCTCTGTGTGTGGTCTCTACAGAATGGAGGCTTCTAGGTAGCCAGACTTCTTACGTGGCAGCTCAGAGTTTAAAGGCATGTGTCCCAAGAAAGAGAGTCAGACTGGAATGCCTTTTAATGACATAGTCTTAGAAATCATGTAGAGTGACTTTGCCTCATTCTTTTCTCAAGAAGCAAGTCCATAGGCCCATATTTGGGAGGGGAGGGGGAGCATAATTAGATTCCACCTCTTAATGGGAGGAGTGTCACAGAATTTATAGATAACCACCACAAGCATTAAAAAGATGGTAAACTAGCAGTAAAGTTTATTCAGAAAGAGATTTGGGTATCAAAAGTAGTAGAAATGATTGATACATCATGAATTTAAAAATTAAAAACAAGATTTGACAGTTATGGAACTGGACATAATATATTTTGTGGATGTAGTAACCGTTAATGAACATATTTCCAGGCAGAAGTATTGAACTTGACAGTTCAACACTTAACATTGCAGAGGTCCCAGAAGCATCCAGATCAGGATCACAGGGAAGTCAGTATAAATGTATTTCTTTGATATCATTGGTATTACAGTCAGGTGGTTGATTTGGCACATTATTTAGGAAATGTGAAGCATTCGAAATGTGCCGAGACTTAAAAGATTGAAGTACGGGCTGGGCTTTTACTTTGGTCGTGCTCAGACGCAGGGTGTAAGTTGCTGTCAAACAATTTTCATTGGACAAGTACTACTCAGCCTCATCCATTTGATTAGTCGGCTGTAGACACATATGCCCTGAAGTGATTAAGTTTCACTGCTGAGTCAATTTATTTTAATAATTTGTATGCCTACTATGTGCCAGGCATTGTACTCACTACCAGCTGTGTAGCAGCATTCAAAAGAAACCTACAGCCAGTTCCAAAAGGAGAGTTCCAAAAATCTTTTGGGCATGATCATTGTGGAAATAAATGTGCGGCTTACCAGTATGATTGATATGAAGACATCTATTTGCATGTAAAATTTGTTAGAAATAGGCCTTATTATCTCATACCTTTTCCTAAGGTGGTATTTTGATATTGTTTGTGGTCAGTTTTTAAAGAGATATTGGTCATGTTTCATTTTTCTTGGCGTTTTGCAGTTTTTACTTATTGGAATATGTGATGAGGTTGCAGCATCTTTTGTGTAAATGTGAAAAAGACCCTGTATTTATTTTGTACATACAGGACTTTTTGCTGTTTTTTCTGTTTCTAATAAAAGAGGCCTGTTGTCATGAAATGAAGATTTGGGACTGGACGGTTTTAAGAGCTTTCCTAGGTCTAACACTCACAATGGCGAAGAGAGTAGGTAGAGTCTGGATGTTTAATAAAGATGGTAGGAGGTGTTAGTGAAGTGTCAATTTAAGTCGAATCATCTTTTGGACTTGCTGAAAGCCGAAACATAGAACAATGGCTAACAAATGACACTGCCTATTACATCAGAGAGAAACTATTTCTTAATCATGCTCTGAGATAAAGTTTTAGTGACTCTTACTTACATTTAGAGTTATTAAGAAGCCCAGGGACAGCGAGTTTGACCTCAAAGTTTTATTTATGTGACTATGTGACTGTATGAAAAAACAAACTGAAGATATCATAAGAAGTCCTTGTTTTATGGAGACCCCTCTGTGAGGATTGATGAGTATTATTCTCTGGGTTAGAATTATATAATATTTAGAGGCTGATTCTGTAAGTTCTGAGGTTTGCTTATTTTAAACATTTTTAGTATTGTTAACTCCTTACTATGTATGAAGCATTATGCTTTTCGAACATTGCATTTAACATCCTGGCAGCACTGTTGTGGAGGGAATTTGGGTTAAAGGAGATTAAGTGTGGTTCCCAGGTTGCCCGGCTGCGGAGAGGCAGAGTCTCCCAGCGCAGGAGAGAACTCATGAGGTTTTTTGTGAACTGAAGTTTTAAACATTTGTAGATAAAAACAAAATGTATAGAAAAGGATAGCACCGTAGCCTTTAAAAGCAGTACATTAACTATCTTGTGCCTACATGAACACATTTTCTTTTATTGCTTAAAATATTGATGAGTTTGCAGAGGACAGGGTCATCATTGTGTATCTTCCCTCTTCCCAGGAGTTTGTGGGAGGAGAGGGGACCATGTATCCATACAGTGATGGGTAGTCTCCATGCTCAATTGAGTGTTGAAACTAGGACCATTGTTCGTTTCGGAAGCCAGCACCTATTTATTAAGCTCTTGCTGCGCTCTCCATCCTGACATGGTGTAGTGTCTGATGGTAGACTGGATGTGACACTGAATTGTTTCTATCCTCTATCTGTTGTTTGGATAAGAAAGGTTGTGAACAGTTGGTCTCTGGTGTCACATTACAGTCTAATATGTTTGGTCAATCTTTGCAGTTCCTGTGCAACGCACTATGTAGCTGGAAAATAAAATAGAGATGTAAAAAGTAGAAGAGCAGTATCGGAGACAATAGTTCAAAGTGGTAAATGATTAATTGCAAATGGAATACAATTGATGAGAAGTTCTAGATGACATCAGAAGTGCCACCTGACTGTAATATCTTAGTTATGCTTTCTGTAGATAGTTGATATGTACCTTGGGTAGATGGAGGTAATTCAAAATGTAATTTGGAGAAGTTGAGATAGACAGAATTTTAATAGGTGCTAGGGCTTCACAGTGTTTTTATAGTATGTATGACTAAGAACAGTTTTATCCATGAACTTCAGCTATGTCTAGTTGGTATTGTTATGTGTTAGTTATGAGATTATTTCAGATCTCTTTCGGTGCTTGTTTTTTAATGGGGTTTGATGGTAGATATTTGGAATCATTCTTTGCTGTCTTCATGCAAAGTGGTACTACCCATCAGTAATAGTTCTGCATCCCCAAATTCCTTTTTTCACCAGTTCCCATTTAGCAATTCTTTTTCTTTCATTCGGTTCAAAGTGGTAGTGACAGTAATAGCAGGAACAGCTCACATTTTGTAGCAGGCTTTGTATTAAGCATATTATGTGCTACAGTACCCTGTTGGTTCAAATGTATAAGTAAACTTTGCCACAAAAGAAGTGAATTTATGGTCTGAATTGTTTCTTAGATGTATTGAGGGAACAGCTCTTTATGAGTATTTCAGATCAAAACTCTTGATTTAGTTTAAAGGCCAAGTTTTTAAATCTGATGGTTGTGGTTAGAGTGTTTCTGGCTTGTACTTTATAGACCGCCGTCAAGGCAATAACTCGAGAACCTGGTAAAGTTTTAAAGAATTCGGGTCAAGGCGCTTTAGGCTTGCTGGTTTCAGGAAAAGATTGCAAAGAACTCCTTTAAGTTTTTAAAGGAGACTTGTCTCTAGGGGTTTTTGATTTGGTTTGTTCGATTTTGGTCTTTGCTCTGTTCTTTGCTCTTTTACCCCAAGCTCTTGGCTTTGTGGATGTGCTAAAGGCGTTTAAAGGTCCATGTAAACATTTTAAGCACGTATAGTACTTTTACTTTTCTATCATTTTGTAGAGACCACAGTCACTGCTGTGAGGTTGGTTGGACAAGTGAATCTGTGCACTTTGTGTCCAAAAAGGTAGGAGAGTGGAAGTTTTTTCGTTTTTGTTTCTAACTTGGTTAACTGTTTTGGTGACATTTTAAGGAATTCTGGATCTGGTTTTGATAGTTTGTTTTCAAAGTTTTTTTTTAAGCTTGTTCTTACTTTGTTATTGGTGTACCATTTTTGTTGCTGTATTTAGATGAAAGCAAATTTATATTTTTATCTATGCATTGTTATTGGCTTAGGTATAGAATTTCTGGTTGGGAACAACTTTTCTTCAAAATGATAGCTTTCAGTATTTCTTTTGAGGCGTTCAGTGCCTTTTTGACTCCTGATCCTTTCTGCTTGATTCCCCCCTTCAACCCGCCCCCCCAAAAAAAGCTTTTAGGGTCTTCCTTCAGTCTCTGGTGCTGTGAAATTTTATGTTGATGTGCTTTGATATGTATGGTAGGTCCTTTTCTCATTCATTGTATTTTGGGCCCAAACACTTGGTAGGTCTCTATTCTGGAAGCTCATATCATTCAGTTCCAGGACATTTTGTTTTACTTATATAATATTTTTTTTCTCCCAGCTATTTTCTTAATTTTCTTTTTTTTGGAATTCTTGGTGTTTGAATGTTTGACACCTCCATTGCTACTCTCATGTACTTGTCTTTTCTCTCCTATTTTCCAGTGCTTTGACTTTTTGTTTTACAGTATGTTGAACATTTTTTTTTTCTCTCTCTCTTGTTGGGCCAGTTTTCCCAGAGAGAGAAATCCGGGAAGCTAAGTGTGGCTGCAAGCATTTTGGGATGGGGACTGACTGACCGATTCCTCATTTCAATAGACAGCTTTCACTTTTTCTAGTGTACTCATACCTGCCCAGCAAGGTTTCCCCAGGCCATTATTCTGGTGGAATTTCTGTAAGTAGGGAACACATCTGGAGAGGCAGACTCTGCCTATAGGGTAGAGATCTTAATTGCTCCTTATGCAAGCTTCTAGCAGTGTTCCTGTTTGGGATTACCCCCAGATTTCAGAGGTACTCGATGCCTTCAGTTCTTAAGAATGGGTCTATTCATTTTTGGCTTCCTCCTTGAAGATTTTAGGTTTCAGTTTACTCTTGTCTGCTCAGTCATTTGCCATTTCTCTAACTGCTTTCCAGCTTCCAAAATTTTGTTGGCATCTCTTGAATGCTCTAGCCTTCTCTCTTTCTTGTTGTCTTTATAACTTTAAAATTCATTCGTTGTCATTTTAGTGGGGTTGTAGGAGGTAATGGAGATAAACACATGTTTAATGAGATGTCCTCTACAAGAAAATGATTTCTTGTTTATTCTAAATACACTAGTTCTTCATACCCAGTGTCTCAGTGGGCTTGGCCTGCTGTAACAAAATACCATAAACTAGCTAGCTTAAACAACACATGTATTTCTCACAGTTCTGGAGGCTGGAAGTCCCTGATCAGGGACCAGACCCACCATAATAGTCAGGTTCTGGTGGCGTCCTGCTTTTCAGCTTGTGGAAGACTGTCTCTTCTTTTCCTCTCGTGGTGGAGAGCAGAGAGAGGAAGCAAGCTCTCTCCTGTCTTTTCTTCTAAGGGCTCCAGTCCCATCACGAGGGCTCTGCCCTTATGACCTAATCAGCTCCCATCTTCAAACACCATTGCACTGGGGACTAGGGTTTCAGCATAATTCTGGGGGGGACACAAGCATTCAGTCCATAACAGCATGATTTTTATGTGATTCTGTCTTTAGCTTGTATACTTTTCCTGTAAACTCTGTTCCTCTATCTGTGGTTCTTGGCCATGGCCCAGTTTGCTCTCAGAAGAGGCTTGAAGCTTGCTATGGGCTTCTCAGTAACCCTACATTTTCCTTCTGGAAATGAGCATCCCATGGTGTGCAGGTTTAATAACTTTTCAAAATGTATTCGATTGACTCATTTTAATTTGGGGAGGCCTCTGTTCCTTTGGTCTTCAGGCATGAAAAACTTTCTTCAAAACTTACAGTAATCAGGGTTTGTGTTTTATTACCTTTTGGAAGTGTTCTCCTGATTTTCTCCTACCCTGGTGAGGGGCAGGAAGAAAAGTTTTATTTTATTTTCCTGTTATTAAGACGCTTCAGAGTGTTGAAGTTCTTCTGTACAGCCTTCATTTTGTATGGTTTCATGTCCACAGCAGGTAACAAAGCAGTACTGTCAGATGTGTGTCCCTTATATCCACTGTCCTGTGGATGTAAGATTTGCATCTACGAAATGCATTGGTCTTTCCTTTTTACTGTTTTTGTCATATCAGCTGCTTTTAAATAGTCAATTTTAACATTTATTCAGCCTTACTTGAAAGGAGACTTTGATTCCAAAGTGAATAATTATTTGATCACGAGAAGGTGTGGTATATAGTTTGTCTCTGTAATTTATTGCGTTGCATTTTGATTTAACAGACCCTTGCTCTAGCACTGTCCACTGTTTAAATGACTTGTAAGAAGAAATAATTTCAAGTCTTAGAATTGTCTTGGGTTTCCTGAGGTGTTTTTGGACAACTTTAACTTGTTTAGTTGTATAAGAGCCAAACTTCTGTTTTGTTCAATAGGTAAATCATCACTCAAATATGCCCCTTTTTCAGAGATGGCGAATCCCAACAAGGTTCTTTTCCAAATTCTGGCGCCCCTGAAGCTGTAGTGTCCCCATCGAATCTTCTAACCCAAAATGAGTTCTGCCTTCCGGTAATTTTTGCTTCCAGCACTCATCTTGGCACTTGGTTTTCTGTTTTCTGTTCTATTTGTCTTTCTAAGTATATATTTTGTTTTTACAAGTAGGTTGTAAACTACTTAAGATGTCGGTGGTTCTCAATTTTCCTTTTTTTTTTCCGGCTTCCCAAGTGGTAGATCATACTGTCTCCTGTAGCTGCTCCTGGATTCAAGGTGGTTTCCAGTGTGTAGAAACCCCTTCAGGTGGTTCTGTTAGCCTCCTACTCTCCCCAGTGTATTTTATGATACAGTTTATTTCCTCTAATATTTAGCATCGGGCCTTATTCTCGGGCTTCAGAAAGTATTTGTTGATTGAATTGGGCCCTTAGCAGGTGTGCTGTGATGACAAGAAGAGAGGCCTAGAGAGATTTTGTCTCACACTCTTCCACCTCTTAATTGAGTAATTACAGGTAGATCACTTAACCTCTGTAGTCCTCTGTTTTCTCAAATGGAAAACAAGGGGACTGTTATATCAAGGACTCCTTAGTAAATGAAAAAAATAAAAAAGTGTTTGTTTTCCTGAAATCAAAAATCCTTTGTATCAAATAAAATGCAGTTTTGTGCTGGTGCCAGTTTCTAAGAGTTTTCACAGATCATGGTTACTGAGAAAATTTTTTTATTTTAGATTGTCTTTCCTGCTTTTTAAAGTTTAAATTCATCTTTCTATGAAATATTGATAATAGTATTTAGTTGTTTTTCTAAATCTTACTTGGCAAAATGAAAAGTTGGCAACCTTATGTTTGTCTTTATAATTTGAAGGACATTTTATTAAGCCATTAAATCTGGAAGTCAGAGATAACATGCTTTATATAGACTTAAAAAAATCTGTGGCACCACAGTTTGGGGACAAATTTCTACGTATTTGTTAGATCAAGCTTGTTAATGTTCCTTTTCAAAGTTTCTATCTTTATTAATATTTTGTCTTTACTAATATTAAATAGAATTTAACACACTTCTATCTGTCACTGTTCTTCTACCCTGCTGGTTTGCAGGCCTGTACATAATAGTCAATACTTGTTAATTAATAAGTATCTTATACATTTTGTTCCCTTTGCTTGTTTTACTTTTACCTACTTTTTTTTTAACACTAGACAAAAAGGAGAGAAAGTGGAGGGAACAGGACCACCCAGACCTATGCAGTGGCTTTTTCACTGACTATCCACTTTGAGTGTGGTGGGGTGCTCAGTATTATGAGAAGAAACGCGGTAGAGAGCATTTAGTCTGATTCAGAACAACTGTAGAGTCCTAATGTGAATTGACAAGATTTATTAATAAATGTTCTTACTGTAGACTGGCTTCATTTTTGTTAGGTTTGTTAACTGTTTTGCCCTGTAACTGACAAAGCATTATACAGGTGGCACTTTTGGGGGAGGAGGGACATGAGGGCTACCTTGTATGTAGCTATGATGATGGTGACTGAGTTTTACAAGCATTCCCGTCTTAACCTGATGATTATTACGAGGAAAGGTCTGAGACGAAGGCCATTATGAAGAACACCAGGCTACATCAGTGTACTGTTTGGATCTACCTCACTCACTCACCATCTCCCCCTTTCAAGAAGTGGAAGTTAGTTATAATAAACCTAGTTCTGGGTGCTGCAAGATTAAGAGCATAATATCTGACTAGTAAGTGATTTCTAGGCATTAAAAAAAAGTGTGGAGAAAGCCAGCACTTTGGGGATGATAATTAGGGATTGGCAGATAGTCATAATCTGTCTTCTTCATAATCTTTCTCTAAGTTAGCACTCTATCATAGTCACACACTATCTAAAAGCATTAAGGTTTTTCATTTCTCTTTGGGTTTGTTTTTTTTTTTTTTTTAAGTGGTTGGGAGACAAAGAGTGGGGACTGAAATGAGATGAGAGCCTCTCAGTAATGTCGATATGTAAATTGGAGCCTGCTTGTTGAGTCAACGTATTTATTGTAAGACAAAGAATTGGAAGCAGTAATAGTCGATCTCTGAGGCCAAATGTGGGAACCAGGCCTTTGCTATGAAGCTGTGTTGCCAGAGAGGAGAGATTTGTGTTTATTTGTGCTCTGTAGTGATAAAACCGCAGGGATCTGGGTGCACCCTTGAATTTGACTACGGTGGTTTATTGTTTTAATGGCATTTGTTTGGCTTCTTTGGTTTAGATCTCTGAATTATACCTCCTGGGAGGCTTTCTGGGATAGAGACCCAAGTTGAGAGTGTTGGGAACCCTAGGAGGTGCAGATTTTCGAGGAAGGCATTTGATGCAGTTTTCACAAGCCTCCAGGTATACCAGTGAGCAGTGCTTTCAGTTAAAAGCAAGGTTTGTCAGGCAGTTTGATTGTGAAGCACACTTCTTAATTAGCCTGGCTTCATGATAGTAAAGCTGGTCAGCAAGGTCTGCTTATACTGTAGAAGGAAAATGGTACTGAAATTTATTGCTCCTAAAATTTATTGTCTCCTAAAAGTAGATGATTTTGAACCATAGTTAAAGATCTTTTATTTTCCCACTTAAAGGAATAAAAATACCTGTTGCCATATTATTTGGATTTAAAAAATTATCTGCTGAAGGTGTTGCAATTTTTAACAATGTAATTTTAGGCAGAGTTGGGATTGTTTATGCTTTATTGTTTTATCCTTTAAGTTATTTAAATAATAAGAAAATTGGGAAGTCATTTTTATTTAGATAAAGAGAAAAGACAGGAAAGGCAGTTTGTCACTGTTGAGCTCTAGCTTTTAGAGAGGCTTTCTCTCTGCTTGGCACTCTTCAGGGTTCTGGGGTGGAGAGAGAAAATAAGACCTGGTCTCTACTGCAGAGAGCAAGGATCTCAAATCAGTGTCCCTAAGATCTTACTAGAAAGAAGGACCCAAACTATTTTCCACATTCAACTTCATTTTGGGAAACACAAGATTAAGCATAGTTAAACAGGTCTTTTTACTGTAGGATTTATCAGAGTCTTTAATGGAGGTATGTGATTTGTGAATTGCTAAGAGGGGGCTGTCCTAAGCAACATTAACAAAATATGAGATAGTAAGATTATTGTTAATATCTCCCTGAATGGATTACTAGTTTGTGGTTATTTTAAGCAATCCTTCCTTATGTGTACATGTGGTATTTTAGAGAAGTGATTTCCAAACCTTGTTGATCATCAATCACTTTAAGTGCTTAGAAATTTCTTTTTTTAAAATTCGAGTTAAGAATACATTTACAAGTTTTAAAATTCAAAAAGTGCACATTGGCACACAGGAAAAATTTCCCACCCTGCTCTGTTCCCCACCTGCCTCCTTCCCCTACTTGCTTTCTTAGCGTTGTTCTTTCCAGAGATATTTCATGCACGTGCTGTTACTTTTTTAGCTAGAATATAAATTACTGAGCTTTGTATTTGGAGATTTATGATTTAGTAGGTTTGGGTGGGGCCTGGGAATATGTCTTTTAAAAGGTTCCCTGGAGATTATGATAAGTAGCCAGATTTAGGCACTGTTATTTTAGATGGTACATATTAACTTTTGTATGTAGCATGTTATCCAATTCTTAAAACAACTCTGTGAAACAGATACAGTAACCACCATTTTGGTCAGGAGGTAGAAACATAAGAGCAGGAGCTGTTAAATGACCTCCTTGTGGTCATGCTCCATCTTTTAATGGTGGAGCCAGGACTCAAAAACTTGGGATTTTTTTGGTTATCAAGGTGTGGGACCAGGTGGGACTGCCTTTTCACGGTTACACTGCTGATGATTGGCCCAAAAAAACCAGACAACAAAAACCCAAACAAATAAAAAATTAATGTGGGTATTTTTATCCAATTCTTCCTGCTTTGGTACAGCATTAAATGTTAGACTACATATTGCATTACTTGCCAAGTGATTAGACTTTCTTCTCTTAGTTTGCAGTCACTTAGCCAGATAGACTTGTCTTATCAATTTCAGGCACTTAAAAAGGCAGGCTGCACACAGACTTTTACCTGTAATTTTGCTTCCTGATGAGCATTCCTTCCTTTCCCTTTGCTTCCATCTTCCTTTGGCCCGCTTCAGCACATTTCCTTAACACCAACCCAAATTAAATCAGAGGAGGGAGGGCAGGAGGGAGAGAGAAAGAAGACTGTACTCTCAGTGGAGGATACTGGGTGGGAGAGTGTCCCAGGACTGTAAGATTTTCCTGTCTGTCTGATAAACTCTTTCTTGGAATAATTTTCAAAGAAAGCATTTCAAAAGTGGTAGCATTGTAGGACCCTTTGAACTAGGGTATGGCCCCCAGGCATCTTCTTTTGTAGGACAGCATTCCTTTGGTGTGTTTTTAAAAACCCAGTCTTATAATATTGGTCACATAGCAGAATATCTGGAAATGTTTAAAAATGGCTTTGAAAAGAATAAAAGTTGTAAAGCCATCATTTCGAGGCAGTGTATGATATCCATTCATTTGTTTAGCCACCCACTATTGGCATTTACTAAGGATTTACTATAGGTCAGGTGCTGGGGACTGAGAAATTAGTAAAATATGGTTCTTGCCTTCATAGAGTTTGTCTGGTGGTGAAAGACACAAATATTTCATCAAGCAGTAGTCAAAGCACAAGAAGTGCTGTGGAGGAAGCATGCCCCAAGTGCGATTGGGACTCAATAAACTATACCTAATTTAGCCTAGATTGAAAGGTAAATAAAGGTTTCCCACAGTTTCTTTCAGCCTAGCCCTGAGGGAGTAGTAGCTAGATGTGTAGAAGGCAGTGTGTGTGTTGGGGAGAGGGTATAGTTACTTTACGCTGAGGGAATAGACATGTACAAAAAGAAGAAGAGTAGTTTGTGAGTATAATTTAGGTAGGGAGTTAGGAGAGTACTCTATAGAGGAGTGAGATGAGATTAGAGAGAGTAGTAGGAGCCAGAAGAGAAGGAATTTTTTACTTTTTGTGAAATAAAAGCCCAGGCACAAGGAAGAGAGTTGTAGTGTGTCTACAGATTTCCGGTTCCAAGAATTCCCAGACTTGGCAGTCATTCCCTGGATCTGCAGGTTCCTACCAGATCTCAGGATTCACATTGGGTTCTGTTTAGTTTGGCAGCCAGTTCAAGCCAGAATGTGGTGGATTTGAAGCACCAATAAACACACACACGCACACGCACGCACGCACACATACATACATGCACATAAATATGTATATATCATGCTATCCAAGGATGAAAAATACAGTTTATTAATAGTGATAATGGCTGCCAGTTTTTGAGCATTTAAATGCTTGACTCTTACCAAAGTATATTACAAAATTGTCTTTAATCTTTATAGCAGCACTACCAGATAAATGGTTTTGTCTCCATTTAACAGACCAGGAAAACCTTCCAGGCTCTGGGAGGTTAAAGTAAGCTTGCACAAGGTTATAGAGCCAGTCAGTTAATAGTAGGGAAGGAATCCAACCCAGGTTAGTTTGCCTGACACCAGATCTCACTCTTTTCCCACTCTACTATGCTGCCCTTCACAAGACTGCAGGTGTGGTTCCTGGGGCAGATGCTGTGGGAGCTCAGGAATGTAAAATGATCATTTTGAAGGCAGTAAAACTGCTATTTCATCTTTGGTGTTGAAAGGGCAACAAGAAGGAATCCCAGTAGCTCTAGTTTAGAGAAGCTCTCCTGAATCTAATGGCATCAGGATCTTTGGTCGGGAATATAACCTCCTAATTGTTTTCTTTGGAAAAATCAGATTTCATTACAGGTGTTTTATTTCAGTTTGTAGTTCTATCTCAAGGACTGAATAATTTGCCAAATGGCAGTATTTATTCTGCGAAGTACATCAGTTATCTCTTGAGACATTTGATTTGTATGTAGAGTTAAAATTGGGTTTGTAATTATTCGAATACATTATCTGCATTTGGCAGATACTGTATGAATGATGTTGCAGATATTCAGAATGTGGATATGGCCTAAGAGTGAAGAAAACCAAGAATTTTCTCTTGAAATTTTGGCTGATGCTGTTCTTTTTGGACAGGAGTGGTAAAGAAGTCTTCTCATCCTCTGTCATCAGCACAGTTTGATTCTTATATGTATGTATAATCTCATGTTAAGAAAATGAAATTCGATGAGACAGAAGGACTTAGGAAATTCTCAAAAAAAAGTTAATGTATAAGCCATATCGTTGTCTTTTCCTACCAACTTTCTTGTTTATTTGGCATGTGAATTTCCCTTTTCCTATTTTGAATAGAGCTGAAAATAACATGGTTGGTTTGCTTTAAAGGAAAATGATTCATTTTGTTGTGTTCAGCATTTAGTTTCTCAGAAATGTGTTTATCTTCCAAATGGCACAGTTGTTTGGGATTTTGGTTTCCATTTTATTAGCAAAATGTTATTTATGACACTATATAAGAATGTCAAACCAGAATAATTTTTCAGATTAGGGAAAGAAATTATAAATGTCATTTTTTTCTGTGCTAGTTTACAGAGTGTTTCTGTAACATGAATTTTCTTATCTTAGTTTTATAGAAATCTTTTAACAATTTCTACTGAAAAGTATTTGAGGGAATAGTTAAAAGAATTTCCTGTTTACAAAATTTTATATTACTTTATGAATTTGTAATTATTTAGAAGCTTTTCTTTTTAGTCTTGAATGCACCTTGAAGATGAATGTCTTGTATCATTTAAAGTGAACGCATTATATAAAGGGATATTCGTCATCTCCATAAGCATAAAGTATGTGTAAGTCCTGCCTATAACTGTCATTCAGGAAGCTGACAAAATTTTTCCTCTAAAAAAGCTGTCATTTGTGTGATTTGGGGTCTTTTAAGAGAAAAGTTAGATGTTTGCTTCTTGGCATAGTTTTCTTTGGCTAGGCAAAAAATGAGTAAAGTCAGGCTGCTATTTGAGAAATTGTCAAGTCAAATTTAAAGAAATAAAATGTGGTTCAGACTTATGTCTGAGCAAAGATATATTACGGATTAATGTACACGCTGAGATTTGAACCATAAAACTATGATCAGATTACTCTTCACCCAGAAAGTATCCTTTTTCAGAGGGAGTAAAGAGGAATCCTCTGTATCCTTTGTCTCAAACCCAAATGCCGACAGGTGCTAGGTAGGTAAGGGCACCTCTAGGCACCACTAGGGAATATAAGCTGTGTTGCTAGATCTCATTTTACAAGACAAGCTGGAAATCTGAAATTTTACGTGAAATATTTTTATTTTAAAAGTTAGCCAGGAATCTTTAAAAATCTTTTCAAAAATTAAAAGCCATTTGATTTAATATTATGTGTCCGTATGTAGGCTGGGCAGCTGCTGCTTTTAGTAATTGACTGTAGCTTTTGCATATAAGTCTTTAAAGAGGTTGTTGCAAATCCTTGCCCCTGTCGCCTCTTCCTCCTCTATTGAAAATCCCTGGCAAGTCAATGATAGACACTTAGTGCCTCATGGAAGTTTAATACTATCAGGGAGGCAGTACTCAAAATTTTAATATGCTTTAGGTACTTTGCTGTGCCATTTTGTATCTAAATAGAATCACGCATGGGTAAATGATTTATTCAGAGTGCAAGATAGACTGTGGATTTTGTATAACAGTGTGAAAAGTTCATTGATAGGGTTTCAGATTCTACATGGCAACCAACCTTTAAGAAACTATCACTTGTTGCGTTTTGTTGTAGTGTCACAGATTATCCATTATTTAAAAAGTATTGTTAAAGTACATAATTGGGTTATTTTGGTAGACATTTGTGGCTGTTTTAGTAAGAATGAGCAATTAGTTTTTCCTAACATCGATTTAGTAATTGCTTACTTTAATGGCACTGAGATTTTAAAATAGACCATAGCAGTTTTCAGAGTGTGTGATCTATGGACTTGGGGGATCCCCAGGACCCTTTTAGGGGGCTCTGAGGTCAAAACTGACTTCACAACAATACTGAGACTTATTTGTCTTTTTCACTATTTTGAACAGTTTGCGCTATTGTTCAAAAGCAATAAAATACCAGTTTCTTAGCACAAATCAAAGTATTGGCACCAAGCTACTGAAAATGATTGTATTCTTCACTTTTTTCTGCACTCGTGTGGTGGGGGGAAACAGTTTTACCTAAGGGGGTCCTTGATGAAACAGTAAAAATTATTTTATTAAATCTTAATGTTTGTATAGATGTCATTTTAATATTCAGTGTGATAAAATGAGAAGAACATTGATTGTGTTAAGTAAAAACACTTTTGCAGTTATTTTAGTTGCAAGTTGAACTAGCTGTTTTCCTCATGGAACATCATTTTTTATTTTTATGGTTATTCAGATTATGGGTATTTGATGTCTGCTCGAAAATGAACAAAGTAAGCCTGTTACTTCAAGGAAGACAACTGAAGCTATTTGCTGCCAGTGGTAAAATTGAGCTTTCAAGTAAAAATTAGAATTTTGGGAAATTTGTATCTATATCACTCTGAGTTTGACACTTTAAATTGATAGCAATTTGAACAGATGTGGTTTTGAAGGTCTGGTTGGTCAATAAACCAGTATTTTCCACATGACCAGTGCATGATGTTACAGATTCATGAATGGGCAAAAGATTTTTTTCAGTTTATTGATATATTTTAGATTCCACATTGTTCCCAACCTTTAAGAAACTATCACTTGTTGAATTTTGGTGCGATATCAAAGAAGAATACCTACAACAGTCTGAAAAAGGTATTAAAATATTCCTTTTTTCCCAATAACTTATCTACATAAGTCCAGCTTTTCTTCACATATTTTAACCAAAACAATATACAGTGACGTAGTGACTCCAAAAGCAGATCTGAGAACCTGTCTTATATTAAGCTTGATAATAAAGGGGTCCACCAAAATATAAACAGTCTCCCATCACAAGTATTGTTGGGAAGGAGTTGTTTTTCATAAAATAATTTATGTTAATATGTAATGAGTTTATTATTTTTAAAATAAATATTCAAACATTATCTTGGTTTTTGCTTTAATATTATAAATGTCAGTGGATGTAACCCACAGTAACAAAAGCTTTTCCTCAATAATTTTTAAGTGTAAAGTGGTCCTAAGATCAAAGGTCCTGAGAATCATTAAAGTACATTATGAGGGATTAAGAAGGGAAACTATTGAGAAGATTGAAAGAATTTTTAGGGAGTTCAAAAATATGCACCTAGAGAGGGGCAGCCAAAATGGCGTAGATGATAGAGGCTCTGTTCATCCCTCTGGTGACCAAATCAAAGTTGCGATGGAAACAAGGAGCACGCTGCAAGGAAAAATCACCTGGGATCTAGATGAACAAACCATACAACTAGGGAGAAATCCAAGAAAGCACCCTGCAACTGCAGAAGATAGGACGGGGCGAGGATGCAGGGCTGCCCAGTCTGGAGCAGCTAAGACTGAGGCTCTGGCAGCGGCAGACGCCTCTTAAAGGGGCCATGTCCGTGAGCAGATTTTTGCTGTGACGGACCTGCTTGCTCTGAGCACCAGTGCTGATTCGGCTGCATGCAGCGGGCACCAGGGACTTACAGGGAGACATTGTCTGAGTGAAGGTTGAGGCGAGACTCACTCTGCACAGAAGTACTGGTGGTGTCCATTGTTCCCTGTTGAGTCCTCCCCCTCCGCATAGCCATGATGTCATCAAACTGGATAACAAGTCGCTCTGCCCAGAGGATTCCCTGAAACCACGCCTCCCCCAACTTGAGGCCCCACCCAAGCCACATCCAAGTGTATCCTCAGTGAGTCAGGTGCTTCTTGCTGAGACTCACACTGGTGGAGGCAGCTGGCCTCGGTTTCTGGTGTGGTCTTTTGAGGCAACTATAAGCATAGCACCTGTAGATTGCTTGCTGAATCTTGACAGGTGGCCCCAGGGGGCAGAAGCTTGGGCTAAGTTTGGCCTGCAGCTGAACCCCTCTCAGGACTGTGCCACTGGACATCCTACTTCACAAAGCCACACTAATAAGACTAGGAGATTTAGGAGCTTTGCTTAGTACATAGAAACAGACACAGAAAGGCAGCCAAAATAGGAAGACAAAGAAGCAGAAACCATAAGAGAGAAGAGAACAGAGATCCAGATAAAATGGAGTCAAATAATCTAACAGTTGCAGAGTTCAAAACACTGGTTATAAAGATGCTCAATGAACTATTGGTTAAATTCAGTGAAAACTTCAACAAAGAGATTTAAAAAAATAAAAATGACAATGGAAATTATAAAAGGGAACCAGTCTGAAATGAAGAACACATTATCTAAGATGATAAGTATATTAAATGGAATAAACAAAGGAATAAACAGTGAATAAAGAAAAGGATCAAATGTCCTATGTAGAGGACGGGAAAGCCTAGGACACTCAATCAGAATAGCAAGAAAAAAAGATGCCAAGACTATAAAAATAATTTAAGAAGCATATGGGACACTATTAAGGGTCTAAATCTGTCTGGCGTAATTGAAGGAAAACAAGATGTTGAACAGCTGTTTGAAGAAATAATGATGGAAAACCTTACTAACCTAGTAAAGGAAATGGACATAAAACCCCAGGAAGCTCAGAGATTCCAAAAATCAGGGATCCAAAGAGGCCCACACCAAGACATCATAATTAAAATGCCAGAGGTTAAATACAAAGAAAGAATATTAAAATCAGCAAGAGAAAAGGTTACTTATAAGGGAACATTCATACAACTGGCAGCTGATTTCTCAAAAGAAACTATGCAGAACAAAAGGGTTTGGCAAAGAATATTCAACAGGATGAAGACCCAAGATCTACAACCAAGAATACTTTATCCAACAAAGCTATCATTTGGAGTTGAAGGACAGATAAAGAGTTTCCCAGACAAAAATAAGCTAACGGAATTTATCACTACCAAGACAGTATTCCAGGAAATGTTGGAGGGACTTCTTTAAGAGGAAAAAGCGTGTATTAAAAACAAGAATACAGAATGGTAACAACTACATTCCTATCAATAAGTACCTTACATGGAAAGGAATTAAGTGCCCCAACTAAAAGATAGAGTGGATGAATGGATAAGAAAACAAGACCCCTACGTGCTGCCTACAAGAGACTCACTTCAGATTAAAAGACACACACAGACTAAAAGGAAGAGAATGGAAAAAGATATTGCTTTGATGAACTTAGAAGGTGTTTAAGTCAGACAGAGAAAGATAAACACTATATGATTTCACTTATATGCAGAATCTAAGGAATAAAAAGAACAAACTAATCAAAAACAGACTCACAAATATAGTGGACAATTTGGTGACAGACGTGGAGGGGGTAGGGAGCTGGGAGAATGGGGTGAAGGGTTAAAGAAGTACAAATTAGTAGCTGATGAAAGGTCACGGGGATGGGGAGCACAGCATAGGGAATGCAGTTAGCATTATTAATACGTTGGCTAGGTGGAGGGAACAATTGGGATCATTTTATGATCTACATAGATGTCTAACCAATGCACTGTATACATGAAACTAATTGCAATAAATAATAACACCCATTATATAATAAGAGTAATGCATAAAGTGATAACACACTGGCTTTTGGAAACTTCAGAAATGATCAACATCAGTGTTATCTTAAGTGCATGCTGAAAGTAAAGATCTGGAAGTAACACCTGAGACACCAAATTTGATGCCCTTGGGGGATGTGGTTGGCTCCCTGACTATTCGAGTAAAGAACTGCAGACATTTTATGCCTAAGATCAGTTTGCAGCATTACAATAATTTTTTCATTCACATATCTATAAACAACATTGTACAAAAATTTGTAGCTTGCTACCTCAAAACAAACTATGTAGCTATAATGAAAAGAATGCTATAATTAAGTTCGATGAAGTATTTTTCTATAATACAGGTTCCCAGACATCAAGATAATGAGCAGAATAATATTTATTTGGAACTAATGCACAATGGCAATAAAGAGAAATATCTTCTCTTGGTTGGGAGTGTTCAGGTGTACCTTTATGAAGTAATTCAAGAAGCCGCACCCTCCACCCCCTTTATTCCTTTCCAGCAGCCATGATTGCCAGTAACTCAGAGGAAGAGAACTGATTAGTGAACAAATATGGACAATCCGAAGGATTTTCAGGAATATTTAGGATGTAAAGCAAGGAAGCCCTCAAAGACTTAAGGAATTATGTCGAAAGACACAGAAACCAGGTTGCAGGGGCTCCTACTGGCTAATTTCAGTTCCAAATAAGGAAAAATCTATGGATCTTGATGATTTCAAAAAAGTAAAAATAAAAGAGCATGAGAAGAAAAAGGGAAGTTTTTAAATTTTTAAATAGGATGACAGGTCATAAATATACAAGGAATGATGGAATTACAAATTCACTGTGTTTGTAACTCAAAACTAATACAGTATCACAACCAAGATACAGAACATTTCTATCTGCAAGGGACCCTCATGTTGCCCTTTTATAGCTGTACCCACTTCTCTCCCACCCGCCAACCCTCCTTAACCCTTGGCAACCATTAATCTGTTCTTCATTTCTGCAGTTTTCTCAGTTCAGAGATGTTATATAATTGGAATCATATAGTATGTAACCTTTTAGGATTCGTTTTTTTCATTCAGCGTAATTCTCTGGAGACTCATCCAGGTTGTTGGATGTATTCATAGTTTATTCTTTTTTTGTTATTGAGTAGTGGTCCCTGGTGAATGTATCACAGTTTGCTTAACCATTTGCTCACTTGAGGACATTTGACTCATTTCCAGGTTTTGGTTGTTATGAGTAAAGTTGCTATAAACATTCACATACAACTAAGAAAAACGTATCTGAACTTGAATGTCTTGAAGTCAGATTTCAGACATACAGTGAGAGTCTTTCATGATCACAGAGACAAAGACAGTTGTCCCTAATGCGCTGGTGCTTCTCGCTTGGGCCAAGGCAATTCTAATCCTTCCAGGCTCTTCCCTGCCATCCTTAGACCCATGGGTCAAGGTAGCTCTTAATATTTAAGTCACAACATGGGTGGGTGGATGAGGGGGAAGGCTTTATCCCCTTCACACAAAACATTCACAATGCAGCAGGAAGACGCAGTTGAGCCTCTCTATCTTGCACCCAAATCCCTTAAAGGATCTCCCCTATGAGCACGCTTGATGGTTTGCCATTGGCTTGCTCAGGGCTGTGTGAAAAGGGGTTTGGGGTTGGATGTCCTTTGGACTGGATTGAATAAGATAGCTGATGCTGGCACAAGTCAATGACTATCTCACAATGCTACTGCAACTCTGCCTGAAGCATAGTTACAACCCTGCTCCCCCTTCCTTCTGCCCCCCCCCCAGTTACAGTGGCTGACAGGTGGGACCACCATGTGATAGTTTTAATTTATTGAAATCAGTGATAATGTGAACAGTTGGCATGCAGAGAAGCAGTTCAGAGGTAGCAGTGTTTAGTATGGTATAAGAATTGTGTAAAAGGACAACGTGTGAAAGTCAAGGACTGACGGCCTGCACTCAGGAGGGTGCGTGATGAGACAGTGGAAAGACATGTTCTGTGGTTGCAGATGGGGTCTGTCTCCTATAGAGCCATCTGTCTAGTAACATACAGCCCCCCACCACCCCCCAAAAAAGTGCAACTTTATTTCTTCTTGAGTTTTAGGCTTTAAGATTTAGAGGATTTGCTTTGGGAGGAATTTAATAAATATTCCTAGAGTATTTTTCTGCAATAAAATATCTGGATATAGGTTTTTAATGTACTTCATTTGCATTTTGACAATGCCTGCCTTTCTGACATGGAAAGAGGTGAGCTTTAAGACATTTTCTGTGGGAGTCTGATTTAGTGTAGGTGACCTTTACTGACTGTTGGCTGTTGTTTTTTTTTGTATGAATTACTAAACTCTTTACTCCAAAATAAAATTACATGGGTATGTAAAAGTTTTATTCTGGATAGATATCTGAAGGTTGGAGTGAGGTCACTTTAAAGGCAGTTTACTTATATGATTATTGGGTAAACACTGAGTTACTAAATGTTTTCTGTATGTCATCTGGTCTGCTTTTAAGAGTTCTATGGCCAACTATTTTAAATTTAAATAGTCACACTTTTCTTGCTTATTCTAAACTTTAATTTGAGATGGAAGACCTGGGGAGTTAGTTTTGTTGAGATTAAGATCAGGAACCTTTTCTGCCTTTAAATGGATTGTGTCTCATAGTATCATTGTACGCATTTTTACTGTTGGAACTGTATCTAAGATATGGAAGAGCGAGGACAGACTTGAGAAGTTTTAGCCTGTGTTTGCTTGGAGTCTGTAAAGCCAGTTCAGACAGAAACACAGATGACTAGAATGTAAAGCAGACAGTGAAGGCCCTGTATGAGGCAGAAGCTGGAGGCTTCTGAAGGGAGGAAGTGAGGACTTCCGGGAGGGTTCGTGGCGGAGATTGTACTTGAGGTGGGCCAGAAATAACTAGCGGTGAAGACTGGAGGAAGTATTCTGGTGGCAGATTATACCGCTTGCCACCATTAAGGTGATTGCAGATACATGTGAAACATGAGTGGTGTATGTACTTTGTCTTACAATTCCGGACATGAAAGCCATCATCTTGTAGAATGTGGGATGTTAGGAATATTTTTCTTTCCTGGAGAAATGAAGCCTTTTAGGGATCTAAATATACCGACATTTTTTAGTTTTAGAAGTCCAGCTAGAAATGCATCAGGTTTCATTCAGTTCAGGGGCAGGTGTGTGTCAGCATGCAGGTGTGTTAGATGGCAGGGAAGGAGTAGGCAGAGAATTACTTATAAAATTGAAGAAACTGCACTAAGTGCTGTTGCCAGTTGAGTAGTGGTAGTGAGATGAATTATCTTTAAAATGATAATGTTATATATCGAGAAAATGAGACTGAAGTTATAGGAGATTTTAAGGGCAGCAATGAAATATGTTAATTTCTAGGAAGTACTGTTATACTTTGATTTCTTGTCTGTCTACTGACAGCAGTTTGCTGTTACTTTACCTTGGTGCTTTTTAAAAAAATTCCAGCCTCCAGATCTGTAAAATGTCTATAAATTTAAAGAAATAAAGTAGGTTATTGAATCGGAATATAGAATAAATCTTTGGTGTAGGAGTACTAAGGATTGTCAGAAGCTTATTGCTAACCTATCCATTGTTACAGCCACTTCACAAAAGGCTTTTCTTTTTTTTCCTAGATGAGATTAAATACTGAGTTATGAGGTTATTTTGTAGTTATATTCTACTCTTAAAATTGTTTTCCATCACAACCACATGTCAAAATTTATTCCGAAGTGGAATTTGGTGAGCTATAGGGTGGTTTTCCTTTTATTTTAAAAATAGGGAAAACTTGTTAATGTTGCTGTGAGAGGAAGTGTAGTTAGTAACTGTAAGCATTATAAACTTTTAGAGAAAAACTCTTTAAAGTAGACAGGCCTAGTAATTACATAGAAACATTTAGTAATTTATCAAATTTAAATGAATGTGATTGTTGACCTGCAGTGATTCTGTGATTTGCATGTCTGCTGAAGAAATGCAAAAGGAAACTAAATGCTTATTTTATAGTTTCTTTCTTTTTTTTTGCTTGAACGTTTCTTTGTCATATTATTATCTGGGATCCATGTAAACGAACGTGTAAGTGGCCAATTTAGTCGTGATAACTGCCTTCAGATTTGGTACAATGACACATTTTATATAAACTTGGGATTGAATTTAAGAAAAAAAAATTTGATATCCATGTAAAATCAATTTGTATGTGAAAGTTTCAGATGAGTAAGATGAAATTGAGTATGACAGGAAGTGCTGTTACCACAAAAAACATTGCGCGTATGTATATTTCCTCTACTGAGACATTGCTTTTCATGTATTTATAAGAATTTTAGGACTGAAAGAACCAGAGATGACTATTCGTCTTCACATAACTTGAGAACTTGAGACCTAATGGGTTTAAATGAGCCCAGTTAGTAGTAGGTGAGCTAGAAATAATCCCAGATTACTTGCTATCCTGTGGGTATCGTTTCCAATACAGATGTGTGTTACTTTTCAGATGTGGTTAGGAGTCCACCATGATTTTTAAGATTGGAAAATTTCATTGATGGCAGTAATGTTTCCTCTATGTCCGTAGTATCTTGAAATCCTGAGCTCCTGTTATTAAATATTTTCTATCATTTTCATGTCCCCAATGCCTATTTTAGTTTTATAAATGTCGTCTACCTGGAATGACATTTGGAACCATAAAAAGAGCATTTAATTCTTAATCTCAGTTATTGTCCAGCTTTGAAAAGGCTCTGGCAAATTTTGTCTCCCCTCCCACATATTGTAT
This sequence comes from Pteropus vampyrus, assembly GCF_000151845.1. Taxonomy (NCBI): domain Eukaryota; kingdom Metazoa; phylum Chordata; class Mammalia; order Chiroptera; family Pteropodidae; genus Pteropus; species Pteropus vampyrus. Next base: position 626,930 of record NW_011889003.1, on the reverse strand, counting down.
ACTTTGTGAAGACTCTAGGGACAATGGTGAGCTAAGAAAAAAGGAGTGGAAACGAGCGGGTTTAGTTTAAGCTAGTAATAAATACCTTTGAAAAGTGTCACTACTATGGTTTTTGAGAAGTAAAACCTTTCTTAGCTGTTTTTCATATTCGGGCTCTAGTTGGGTGAAAAGTTTTGTAAATTACTTACAGTAAATGTGGGCGGAGGCGGTTGAGAGACCCTGCCTCCACTCTCGGTCTCATGGAGACTGTTGTTGCCCAGAATGGAGCCTTCCTGTTTACTTTCTCCCCATGTTTTAGTCAGCCTTCTCTCAGAGCTCATAAGGGTTCCAGTGCATTACTCTTATGGTATTTTGTCTTGGGACACAAAAGTGTGCCTTCTAAATGAGGAAACTAGGGTTTGGTGAAAAAGCTTGGTGGTCTCTAGTACCTATGAAAACACATTTTTGTTAAAGAAAATAGTTGTAGCACTATACTACAAAAAGGAAACGTTTTCTTGGAAGCCAAGTCACACATGATCAGATACTATTTCTTTGGGAGTGAGAATGAAGTCACCATCTCTACTTTTTGGAAAAGAAATTATACCATTTAAAAATTATTCTTAGGAATACGATTTGGTGTTGGATAGTTACTGTATGTATTTTATGTTTGAAAGATGTTCTTCAGCATTGGACAGAGGATAGAACTACCGGGGTAAAGTAAAATCGAGGGACAGCTGGCTCCTACTAGAATCTCTTATTGAAATAATTAGATTATTTGCCCATTATATGATTTGTGACAGCTCTTTAATCCTAAACTGGCTTTTAAGGTGCGATTTGTAATTGAGGATGTATTCTACTTTTCAACTTAGTACAAATGATTAAAATTTGATTTATGTATTTTTGTCACATTTTAGAGAGCAAAACTCATGGAATTTCCTATTTACTGTCCCCACCCCCCATTGCATTCTAAAATTCTGTTTATTTTTAAAAGAATTATTTCTGAAAATGTTTGGAAAGACCAGGCAGCTCTTAACATCTCTACATTTTATTACATCCTTACATTATAAGTTGACTTCTTTAGGTTGACAGGTGTTTAAAAGGTACCAGCAATATTTTATATTAATTCAAGGCTGTTTCTTTGAGAAAAACAGCAAAATCGTAATAGATACTATGAGTTGATATATTTTTTTAATGCAGTCCTTTAAGATTTTTCTAAGAATATTCAGTACTCTTAAATATAGGAGGTATTATACTTGTTTTATGGATAGGGACATTCAGGTTTTAATTAGTACAATTTTGTGTCATAAGGCCCTTCAGGAACTTGAGACTATGCCTTAAAGCTTTTGGACTTTTTCTGCCCCATTATAGTAAATCTTAATAGATTTGTGCTTCTCACATATTTCATTATATACATGTACATTCAACAGTCTCTTTTGACATGTTTAGCACAGTGTTTAAAAACTGGCTTTCATTTGGGCATTGGTTCTAGTATCCCGCTCTGCTGCCACTTACTGTTATATCAACTCTAGAAGCCTCAGTTTCCTCATCTATAAAATGGAATTAATGTTGTTATCATTGACTTTGCTAATGAGGTGGTGAGAGAAGGGAATAGTAGAGTTGACTTGTGATTTTTGGGGGGACAAAAATCAAAGACAATATAAAAAACATTCTTGCCATAGCAGATTTACTAAAATAATGGTACAAGTACCTATCAGAACTATTTTGTTTACAAAGGATCTGTACATGTTGTTTAGTCATGTTTTGTTTTGTGTTTAAAGGTTACGGGAAGTTTCAGAGAAATTGAACAAATATAATTTAAACAGGTAAGAGTTGTAAGATATTTAAAATTTTCTGAAAAGCATGATTTTTCTTTGTTAGAGAAAAACTTCATATTTAGGGAACAGCTATTAGGAATACTTCACTATCAACTTTTTATGAGTTGGGTTCACTTGAATTATAGCTTCTGTTCATACTGGTCTTTTAAAAATGTGGCCTACCATGGAGCTCTAATGGGGATATCATAAATTACTGTTTTTCAATTATTGCTTTATAATATGTAAATATTAGTTTTTTAAAACAGGGTTTGCCAGCTATCTTTTTTGTTGTTGTTGTTAATTGGATGATATATTTACCATTTAAAAAGTAATTTTACTTACCTTTTTTTTATTCACCAGCCACCCCCCTTTGAATGTATTGGAACAGGCTACTATTAAACAGTGTGTGGTGGGACCAAATCATGCTGCCTTTCTTCTTGAGGTAAATTGTTTACTATAAGGTAGAGAAATGAGTATAAATAATTAAAATACAACTGTGCATCATCAGGTTTCTTTCTTTTTAGCCATGGAAAATAGCAATTTCTTGTAAGAGTTATTTCAGAGATCACTCAGTACCATTTCCTTATTGTGTAAATTTCTCTGGCTCAGAGAAAGCTTAAATAATTTGCTAGAGCTTGAAACTAATTAGTAACAGAATAGAGAAGTTTTTGATATACAGTCATTTTCTTATTTTGAATTCTGTTAGATTGAAATATTTTAAATTATTTTTATTGACTTCTTGATAATGTATGTAAGACATATTTCCCCAACTCAGGCATGAGCCCCTTTTGGAAGGGAGCTTATTTGTTGTCTTCTGACTTGACAGTGATAGCTATATATCTGTTGAATAAATTCAAATTTTAATACATATTTTTACTTTGGAAATTTCTTCTATTTTTTTTTTTGCTTTTAGGATGGTAGAGTTTGCAGGATTGGTTTTTCAGTACAGCCAGACAGATTGGAATTGGGTAAACCTGATAATAACGATGGGTAAGACATTATGTCCTTTCTATTTAATATTTAGCTCTTAATAGGTATTATTTTAAACCTGTGTTTTGATTTTGGTAACCCTCAAGTTAAAAAAAAAAAGCATTGCAGGAAATGAGACACTTAAAATAGAGTAAAATGGTTACTTTGTAGTTTAATTTTAATTTTTATGTGAGCACTATTATTTATAGCTAAAAGTATTAGTGTTAAAAGTAGCAGAGGAGTTGATGATCACTTAACAGAAATAGGTTACCAGAATGAAACATATTTGGTAGGTCTCAATTCAGATATGCTCTTTGATCGAAATAACTTGTTTGTATCACTTTTTTTTCCGCTTTTTAATATTTCCAAATCAAGTAACTCAAATTTGAAAATGACAAGGTCTTTAAATTTTTGGTCTTTATAAATGATGACATGAAAAAAGATTGCTAGATAATGTGTGATGAGTTTCAATTGACAGCTTCTAAGGGAAGCATGATTTTTAAAAAATATCTGAAGAACAATTCATCTGTAGTTAATCCTCCAAAATAGTTTGAACCAGCAAAGGACCACAGGTTGTTAGGAGGCAGCAAGTTGTTAGGTTTGCAGTTTGATGTGAAATATACATTGTAGTAGGATTAATCAGAGAATACTTAGGCTGGTATTTTACCAGAGTAGCGAGGCCTGGAAATCCGGGCTCCTTCCTAGGCAGTTTGGGACTGTTCTGTATTGTTCTGCCTCTTGTTTTTTCCCAGGTCAAAGTTGAACAGCAACTCGGGAGCAGGGAGGACATCGAGGCCTGGTAGAACAAGCGACTCCCCCTGGTTTCTCTCAGGTTCTGAGACTCTGGGCAGGCTGGCAGGCAACACCCTGGGGTGAGTTATGGCCAGATGATGGCATCCGTTGGCCTGGGCCATTGCACTGGGAGTGCTCTCACTGTGAGTGCTCGTCTTCAGTGTTGTCTAGTGATGGAATGAGGAAAGTCCTGAGCTCTGGGCAGGAACTCATGTTGCTCATGGTGAGCCACCACGATGAAAATGACCCACACAGGCTAATTACAATTAACCCAGGTTCCTGACCTTTTAAAAGTATATAATGTTCACATGAGTTTATAATGTTATTTATCACGTCATTTATGTCATTTAAAAATTTCAATGATATCATCTTTGGTTTTGTGACTCATTCTTGGGTAAATAAAAAAGCTAACCTTTTTTTTTTTTGGTATCCAAATTTGATAGTTCTTTCTGAATTAATGAGGTTTTAAATTCATGTAAACTAAACCTTAACAGCCTTTAATAAAATTATTTTTGCCTTTTTTAAGAATGGAGGTATAGTTGGACAGGTAGCTTCAGGTGTGTGACATAACGATTTGATATTTGTACAGACATACTTTGGAGATATTGAGGGTTCATTCCACACCCCAATAAAGCGAGTATCGCAAAAAAGCGAGTCACATGAAATTTTTGGTTTCTCAGTGCATGTAAAAGTTATGTTTAGACTATAGTGTAGTTTGTTAAATATGCAATAGCATTTTATCTAAAACAAACCAACAAACAAAAACAATGTACCTTAATTAAAAATACTCTATTGCTGAAAAATGTTAACCATCATCTGAACCTTCAGTGAGTCATAATCTTTTGTTGGTAGAGGGTCTTGCTTGATTGTCGATGGCTGCTGATTGATCAGGGTAATGAAGTTTGGCATGTCGATTGACGCTTTCCTTTCACCAGTGATTTTTCTGCAGCATGCAGTGGTGTTTGATAGCATTTGTCTACAGTAGAACTTTTTTCAAAATTGGAGTCAGTCCTCTCAAACCCTTCCACTGCTTTATCAACTAAATTTATGTAAAATTCTCAATCTTTTGTTGTCATTTCAGTTATCTTCACAATACCTTTAGGCTCCACTTCTATTTCTAGTTCTTTTGCTGTTTCCACCATATCTGTATTTAACTTCCTGCAGTGAAGTCGTGAACTCCTCCTCAGTGTCATCTATGAGGATTGGAATCAACTAATTCCAGATTCTTGTTAATGTTGATATTTCAACCTCTTCTCATGAATCACAGTTGTTCTTAATAGCATTTCGAATGGTGAATTCTTTCCAGAAGGTTCTCAATTTACTTCGCCCAGATCCATCCGAGGAATCACTGTCTCTGGCAACTATTGCCTTGTAAAATGTCTTTCTTAGATAATAAAACCTGACAATCAGAATTGCTCATTGATCCACTGGCTACAGAATAGATGTGTTAGCAAGCATGAAAACAGCATGGATTTTGTTACACATCTTCATCAGAGTTCTTGGGTGACCAGGTCCATTGTCAGTGAGCAGTAATATTTTGAATATTATCTTTTTTTCCTGAACAGTAGGTCTCAACAATAGGCTTATATTCAGTAAACCATGTTGTAAACAAATGTCCAGGTTTTGTTGTTCCATTTTTTAGAGTACAGGTAGAGTAGATTTAGCCTAGTTCTCAATGGTTCTAGCTTTTCGGAATGGTAAGTGAGCACTGGCTTCAACTTAAAGTCACCAGCTGCATTAGCCTCTAACAAGAGAATTAGCTTGTCCTTTGAAGCTTTGAAGCCAGTCACTGACTTCTCTCTAGTTTTGAAAATCCTAGATGGCATCTTCTTCCAATATAAGGAAGGCTCTTTTGTCTACATTAAAAATCTGTTGTTTAGTATATCCACTTTCATTATCTTAGCTAGGACTTCTGGATAACTTGCAGTAGCTTCTACATCAGCATTTGCTGCTGTACCTTTCATTTTTCTGTTATGGAGGCAGTTTCTTTCCTTAAATCTCATGAACCAACATCTCTTAGCTTCACACTTTGCTTCTGCAGCTTTCTTACCTTTCTCAGCCTTCATAGAATTGAAGAGAGATGGCTTTGCTCTGGATTAGGCTTTGGCTTAAGGGAATATTGTGGATGGTTTGATCTTCTATCCAGACCACTAAAACTTTCTCCATATCAGCAATAAGGCTATTTGCTTTCTTATCATTAGTGTGGTCACTGTAGTAGCACTTTTAATTTCCTTCAAGAACCTTTCCGAGGCCTAGCTTTCTGCCTGTCTTGGCTTTCAGCATGCGTTCTTCACTAAGCTTAATCATTTCTAGCTTTTGATTTAAAGTGAGAGACATGCAACTCTTCCTTTCACTTGAACACTTAATTGGCCTGATTTCATTATTATTGCATCTCAGGGAATAGGGAGACCCTAGGAGAGGGTGGAATATGGGGGGACGTCTGGTTGGTGGAGCAGTCAGAACATACACAATATGTTTAAGTTAAGTTCGCTGTCTTATATTACATGGGTGTGGATTTGGGTGTGGATTCATGGTGCCTCACAATTACAATAGTAGTATCAAGGGTCACTGATTACAAGTCACCATAACAGATGTAATCATGTTGAAAAAGTTTGAAATATTGCGAGAATTACCAAAATGTAAGATATGAAATGAGCAAATACTATTGGAAACGTGATGCCAATAGACTTTTCAGCACAGGATTACCACAAATCCTTCAGTTTGTAAAATATGAAATATCTGTGAAGCTCAAAGCAAAGCACAATAAACTGAGATATTCCTGTATATATTGTGAAATGATCACAATAAGTCTAGTTAACATCTGTTAGCATGTGTAGAAAATAAATTATTTTACTTGTGATGAGAACTTTTAAGATATACTCTCTTAGCAACTTTCAAATATTCAATACAGTAATATTAATTATAGTCACCATGCTGTACATTACATCCTCATTACTTGTTTATTTAACTGGAAGTTTGTACCTTATTTTTACTTTTTAAATTATTTATAAAATGTCTATCAAACTAGATATTCAATTCTTCCATTTTATCTAAAGTTGATATACTGTCAAACTAAAGATATATACAAATTTCAACCCAGATGATTTTATTCATTTTATGTATTGATTCTTGAATAGTCCGATTTTCTTGAAGCTACTGAATTAATAATTTGATAATGCCAAATCAGTTAGGTCGGCATGTGTGTTCAAGAGCTGATCAGAGAAATATAACTAGAAGCAATTTAAATTGTTGGAAATAATAAAGAGAAAAAAGAAAGGTTTAAAAATTTTTTTTTTTCTTTGAGACTAAATTTTTAAGTGACATTAGATATGAAAATTGAGATTCCAAAATGGTTACTTTCTTTCCTTTTTTGTTTTTAGTGGACCAGTTTATTTTGAGGTCAGAGGAACGCCATTTAGTTGAGTGCATCCTTTAGCTCATTCTCTGCTAGAACTATTAATAGGAAACATAGCTCTGGTCTTTATTGAAATGTTATGAATCTCCTTTTAATAGTCCTATGCAAAACACTAACATAAGAACAGTTTATAATAATTCTAAAAATAATATATAATAAATGAAATTTCCATTTAATTTGAAAAACCTGGAAAATGTTTGATTATATTTATTTAAGAAAGAATAACTCTTATGTATCATATTTTGTCAAGCTATACCCTCTTTGAAGATAAAAATTTCTTGGTTGAAGGGTCAGCAAACTACAGTCTTCAGGCTTGTCTGGCCCCTCCTGTTTTTATTGAAACACAGTCACGCTTGATATTTTACTTACTATCTGTGGCTGCTTTTGTGCTAAGGTGGCAGAGATGAGTAGTCACTATAAAGATTGGTTAGCCCACAAAGCCTAATAAACTATTTACTATTCTGCTCTTGATGATGCATTTTTTTAAAGTATTTTTTTTTTTTAGAGCAGTTTTCAGGTTCACAACGAAAATGAGAGGAAGGTACAGAGTTTTCCCATATACTCCCTGTCCCCACGCATGTACATAGTCTCTTTGCAATATCCCCCACCACAGTGGTCCATTTGTTATAATTGTATGGATACATCATTATCATTCAGAGTCCATAGTTTATATTAGGTTTCACTCTAGGTATTATACATTCTGTGCTTTGGACAAATTTAATATGACATGCATCCTTCATTATAGTATATAGAGTAGTTTATCCAAAAAATCCTCTCTGCTCTGCCTGTTTATCCCACCCTCCCCTCTAATCCCTGGCAACCACTGATATTTTTATTGTGTCCATAGTTTTATCTTTTCCAGAATGTCATGTGGTTGGAATCATACAGTATGTAGCCTTTCCAGATTGGCTTCTTTCACTGTGCATTTAATGTGCATTTAAGGTTCTTTCATGTCTTTTCTTGGCTTGATAGCTCATTTCTTTTTAGTGCTGAATAATGGTCCTTTGTCTGGACGTACAACTATTTATTCATTCACTTACTGGAGGACATCTTGGTTGCTTCTGAGTTTCAGCAATTATAAATAAAACTGCTATTCACATCGTGTGCAAGGTTTTGTGTAGACATAAGTTTTCAACTCCTTTGAATAAATACCAAGGAGCACAATTGCTGGATCATATGTTGAGTATGTTTAATTTTGTAAGAAACTGGCAAACTGTTTTTCAAAGTAGCTGTATCATTTTGTATTCCCACCAGCAGTGAGTGAGAATTCCTATTACTCCACCTCATCACCAGCATTTGGTAATGTCAGTGTTCTGGATTTTGGTCATTCTAATAGGTCTGTAGTGATGTCTCATTGTTTTAAATTGCATTTTCCTGATGATGTGATGTAGAGCATATTTTCATATGCTTACTTGCCATCTGTATATCTTTTTTGGTAAGGTGTCTGTTAAAGTCTTTGGCCCAATTTTTAATCGAGTTGTTTTAAAAGTTCTTTGTATATTTTGGATAAAATTTTTTGTCAGATATGTCTTTTGCAGATATTTTCTCCCAGTTCGTGGCTTGGCTTTTCATTCTCTTGACAGTGTTTTAAAGAACAGAAGTTTTTCATGTTAATATAGTCCATTTATCAGTTATTTATTTCATTATGCCTTTGGTGTCATATCTAATAAAAAGTCATTGCCAAGCCCATGGATGTCTAGATTTTCTTCTGTGTAATCTTCTAGGAGTTTTATAGTTTCGCAGTTTACATTTGGGTCTATTATCCATTTCGAGTTAATTTTTGTGAAGAGTGTCAAGTCTGTTTCTATATTCTTTTTTTGCATTTGAATGTTCAGTTATTCCAGCATTATTTAAGAAGCTATCTTTGCTCCACTATATTCCCTTTGCTAAAGATTAGTTGACTATATTTATGGGATTTATTTTTAAATGGGCTTTCTGTTTTGTTCATTGGTCTTTTTGTCTGTTTTTTCTCCAGTAGCGCACTGACTTGATTACTGTATCTTTATAGTAAGTCTTGAAGTTGGGTAGCATTAGTCCTCAACTTTGTTTTTCTTTAATGTTGTGTTGGCTCTTCTGGGTCTTTTTCCTCTCCCCATAAACTTTAGAATCAGGTTGTTGTTATCCACAAAATTACTTGCTGGTAATTTGGGATTGCAGGTGATGCGTTTTGGACAAGAATACCACAGAAGTGATGATGTGCCCTTCTCAGTGCATCCTGTCAGGAGGCACATGATGTTTACATGTCTCATTACTGGTGATGAGGTTTATTTACCCCGATCACTTAGTTAAGGTAGTGTTCGCCAGTTTTCTCAACTATAAAGTTACTGTTTTCCCCTTTGTAATTAATATGTATTTTGGGGGGAGATAGTTTGTGACTATGTAAATATCTTATTTTTATGCTTGAATTTAGCATTCACTGATGATTTTTTTGCCTTAATTATTTCTGTGATGTTGGACAAATAATGATTTAAAAAAATATTCACCATTTCTTTTACACTTATTAATTGGAATTCAACTGTGGACGAACTTTCCTTTTACTCATTTCTTTTTTATTCTAGTCTATTCTGTTCTGTTCTATTCTATCCTATTCTGTTGTATTCTGTTTCTCTTTTGTTACTTATATCGTTATGGTCTCATGGATATTTTATTTTATAGTTAATAATCCATTACTGTTATTTATTATGTTGCTCAAATTGTCCTAGATTAGAATCCTCTTATCATAAATAAAGCTTGGATATAGCCACTTATAATAGACTGTATGACAGAATGACTCAAATAGAGCAGTGGAGTTGCATGACTTGCCTAATAAAATGTGCAACAAATACGATAATATAGTGCATTTGAGCTTGAATAAAATCTCTGTAGACCTACTCCAAAGAAGATTAGGGCTAATTTTAAGACTTTGAGATACATAGAGCATCAATAATTTTTGAGTCTCCCTTATCCATCTTTGCCCACATGTCTTTTCATACCCATGTTTCTCTCCCTTCTTTCCTCCCTCGTTCTCTCTCTCTTTTACAAACCCTGTAAACTTTTGCATTGAGTTCATTATTACAGTATTGAAAAATGTCACAGTGCTCACTGACAAGTCATTGCTGGTCATCGCTTAGCTCTCCCTGGCCTTGTAGATGCCCAGAAAGTATAAACACTTAAAGGCTAAGTATTTCTTTTGAACCCTATGAAAATTCTTTTCAGTTTGTTGATGGTGAAATTGTGATCAAGTTTATTTCGTAAATCAAGAGATGTGTATAGAGTCAAAAATGTTTTCTTTCATAATAATTTTCCCTTGAGTTGTATAGTGTTGTTTTCTTTTCCATTCTGTTCTGATTACAATAAACTTAAAAGAAGTTTGCAATTTATTACATGTAATAGAGGATCTAGGACAGGCAGATTTCAAGTCCTTAAAGGGGATTCTGACCCACAGATTTACCAGATGCAGTCAGATAGGACAGAGGTCATCCTCACAGACTGTGTTTTCTACCCTCTTTCTTCACATTCCTAGCTTGCTCCCGTTGAGTTCAGAGAGGTGTTGCGAATCAGAGAATGTTTTTTGAGTGGTCTCTGTATTTGAGAGCTGCATTGGAAAGATTTTGGGTAATCGGTACTTTTTTTTCCCTATTAGCATGGATCATTGGGAATTGATCATTTATTTTGACTGATCATTCTTAGGAATGCGTAGCAATCAAAATGTATGGGACTTTTAACATTTTTCCCTGTGGCGTTTTTACTAATTGACAGGTTTGTGTGTTAAAGATTTCTAACTGCTGCTCTTTTATCCCTTTCATAATTACTCAAATTTGTCCTGGGAGATAGTTCAGAAATCTCCTAGGTATTTTTGTTAAACTCATTTCAAACCAGGTTAAGGGATAAGAACATCAAATTTATTGGGTAAAGAGAAAATTTGTGTTCAATAGTAAGTTTGAAATGAAGATCTTAGTATCTAAAGTCTCTTTGTTATTTGTTGTCACTGGACTTAATAGATGACAGGTATAAGTTGCTTTCATTGGTTTGAACTACCATATTTCTTTTGAAATTTAATCTTAGCTAATTAGTATAGGATTTGAAATGTAAAGACAAGCAGATCATTGGAATTTAAATAGTTGAAGCTGGCTAGGTGGGTAAGATAGTAGGTAGTGTGGCTACCCCATTTTTTAAAGGAGGCAGCTGATCATCTAATTATTACCATAGGAGAATACAAGGGTCACTGATGCCAAATGCATACCTCCGTGCCCTCCTTCCTCCCTTGTTTTATCCTAAGAAGAGCTTCAAACCTGCATTTTTATGTGAAATCCCTGATTTAAATGTTGGAACTAATTAATATTTTCATAGAAATAAATAAACATATATATACAGGACCACAGATGCCAGTCATACATATAAGTAGTGTGTGTGCACGCATCTGTGACTGTATCTATTATTTGAAATAAATTTTTCATTTTAGAACAGTTTTAGATTGATAGAAAAATTACAAAACTAGTACCGAGAGTTCTCATATGCCCCACACCTGGTTTCTACTGTTATTAACGTCTAACATTAGCATGGTACATTTTTTTTTTTTTGCAATTAATACGTACTAATACATTGTTATTAATTGAAGTTTTTTCCTAATGTCCTTTTTGTGTTCCAGGATCCCATCCAGGATACCCCATTATACTTAGTCATCATTTCTCCTTAGGTTCCTCTTGATTGTGACAGTTTCTCAGACTTTCCTTACTTTTGACAATGTATGTACTTTTTAAATTAAGTAACCAACCAACTAGGTATATGGACAAGACTTGCCTCACGGGTTATAAGTTTGCAAACTGTGGACTAATTTCATACTGGGTGTGATTTCCTCACTTGATTTCAAGTCATTCTCCTACCTTGCATACTGTATATAATGAGATCAAAATTGTAGGATTAATTTGATAAGCAAAGTACAGATAGTAGAAAATGGTGTTCCCAGTATCTTTGAGTTTAAGATTAAAAATTGTATGACTAATTATAAATTTAGAAAATCACTGATTTCAGTATTGTCTTTTGTGACCGCCCATAAACTTCTATTAGTGTATATTAGCTCGACACATTACTCTTTCTCTAGAAAGCAAGCTGGTTAGAGGACTGTTGAGGAGGAAATGAGGTAGGGAGCTGGTAGGTAGTTTGGATTCTGATAGAAGAAACCTGGCACAGTGGGTGTAAGTGGGGAAACATGGTATCCGCCATGGTAGCTGTCAGGTTAACAAGCAAGCCAGAGATATTTTGACATTTGTCTTTCACCTAACATCAGTTGAAGGTTTGTTGTAGCAAAGATTGCAAATTGGCAGCTGTTTGTGTTTTGATGGAGTGATCGGGCAGTGAATTTGAATGTTTTAGATAGGCTGATATTCTTCACTCTTCCCTGTTGACTTCTCTTAATTATGTAATCTGTCTATCCCTCATGGAGATTTGAGTTTGTGATACCTGTGAGGCCTGCCCGGGGGTGGATGCGTACTTGGATGGGGGGAAAATGGTATGCATTCCTTTGCGAAAATATGTCATCCCTTATGTCTGTGTTGGCCAAATAATTTATTGTCCAAACTGGGACATTTTGGAATGAAATTAGTAACTAGGATCAGATAGTAGACTTAAACCAGCGCAATCTCAGGCAAAGTAGGACATACAGTCACCATAATTATATCTTTTTAAGACCCTTTAGTGTGGTTCTTCCTGTTTTCAAGATGAAATAATAAATGTAGCTCTTGAATGTTTAAAAATTCCAAGAGTAGTTCTGCCTGACTTAGTTTTAACAACTTATAGGAAACCATGACGTAGAAATACTGATTTAATATTGGATTTGAATACCTGTTTGTTTCATTGATCCTATGTTATTTTCAGTTGCATGATTGTCACAGTGCACATAACTTGAAAACATTCCACTTTCTAGAATATCCTTCTTTGATAACATGACTATTTTTAAAAAATCTTCCTAAAACACACGTAACATAAAATTTACTATCTTAACCATTTTAAGTGTACAGTTCAGTAGTATTAACAGATCTACATAACTTTTTCGTCATGCAAAACTGAAACTTTGTTAAACAGCTCCCATTTACTGCCTTTCCCTAGCCTTTGGCAACCACCATTCTACTTTCTGTTTCTATGAATTTGACTACTTTAGTTACTTTATATACCAGGAGTAATACAGTATTTGTATTTTTGTGACTTGCTGATTTTACTTAGGGTTCATCCATGTTATAGCATGTGACAGGATTTCCTTCTTTTTTAAGGCTAGTATTCTAATGTTTGTATGTACCACATTTTGTTTATCCATTCATCCTTTGATGGACATTTAGGTTGCTTCCACCTCTTAGCTGTTGCGAATAGTGCTGCTATTCAACATAGGTGTGCAAATATCTCTTCAGGACCCTGCTTTTAATTCTTTGGCGTGTATATCCAGAAGTGGGATTGCTGGGTCATATGATAGTTCTATTTTTTATTTTTTATTTTTGAGGAATCTCTACATTGTGTTCATGGCATTGTACCATTTTACTATCCCACCAACAGTGCATGAGGGTTCTAATTTGTACATGTCCTTGCCAATACTTGTAATTTATTATTTTTTTTATAGTAGCCATTCAAATGGGTATGAAGTGATATCTTACTGGGGTTTCGACTTGCATTTCTCTGATAGTTAATGGCATTATGTATCTTTATATGCTTGGCCATTTGTGTATCACCTTTGGAGAAATGTCTGTTCATGTCCTTTTAGTCGGGTTATTGGACTTTTTGTTGTCCGGTGTAGGAGCTCTTTAAATGTTCTGGATATTAACCCCTTATCAGATGTCTGATTTGCAAATATTTTCTCACATTCCATAGGTTGCCTTTTCAATCTCTTATGTCCTGTGAGGCGTAAAAGTTTTCAGGTTTGATGTAGTTCTGTTTGTCTGTTTTTGCTTTTACTGTCTGTGCTTTTGGTGTCATATCCAAGAGACCATTGCCAAGTCTGCTGTCATGAAGCTTTTCCTCTGTGTTTTCTTCTAGGAATTTTATAGTGTTAGGTCTTATGCTTATGTCTTTATTTTCATTTTGAATTTATTTTTGTATATGGTCTAAGGTAAGGGTCCACTGTCATTCTTTTGCATATGGCCATCCGGTTTTCCCTGGCACTGTCCTTTCTTCATTGAGTGGTTTTGGTATCCTTGTCAAAGATCATTTCACCATATATATACGCGAGAGTTTATTTCTGGGCTGTCTGTACCATTCATTTGGTGCATTTGTCTTTATGCCAGTACCATGCTATTTTAATTACAGTAGCTTTATAATAATATTTTGAACTCACAAAGTGTGAGTCCTCCAATTTTCTTTTTTGACCTTTTTCAAATTGTATTGGTAATTCTGGGTGTCTTGAGATTCCATGTGAATTTTAGGATGAATTTTTTTACTTTTGTAAAAAATGCCATTGGGATTTTGATAGGGATTGTGATGAACTTGGAGACTGCTTTGAGTAGTATAGACATCTTAGCAGTATTAAGTCTTTCGATCCACAAACACAGGATGTGTTTTCATTTATTTGTGTCTTCATTAATTTCTTTCAGCTGTGTTTGGTAGTTTTCAATGTATAGGTCTTTCACCTCCTTGGTGATGTTTACTCCTAGGTATTTATTATTATTGATGTTACGGTAGTTAGAATTGTTTTCTAAATTTCCTTTTTGTTATGTAATGTACTTTTAATGCCCTTTTGTTTTTCTTTTGGTCTTTGAATGGTTCTTTACCACTACATAGCTAAAATTAAGTGATGTTTCATACTGCAGCCCTAAGAATACACAGTAATTGTTTTTCTTTAAAATTATCTTGGGCAGTTGTTAGCCTGTAGATACAGACAGTGCATTAACATAAATTCATAGAGTGCAATAACTGGTGTAGAAGCCTTCAAAAGATGACACCAGGTTTTCTGAAAAAAATTTATTTATTTCATTTTACTGAAGAAACTTTAAAAAGTTTTTGTTTGTTTAGAAAAGATTGGGCTTTCCAATCAAATGAGAAGAGAGACCAAGAAGTTTGTAGTATATTGACTTGAGAATTGTTACTTGTTAATATATTCATGCATTTTTAAGAGAAAAAAAGGCTTGGGAAATCAAATTTAAACTTAATCTGTTTGCAGTGGGTGGTGGAAGGTTTCAGTCTTAGGTGAATGCAGTGAAGAGGAGGAGGTGGGAGGAAAGTACCTCTCTAGAATTAAGTATTAAATTCATTTTAAAGAGAACCGTCACTGTCATAATGTAAAAGGCTAATGTGATTTGTGTGACCCTTTTTCTAAGATCTGATTGAATACAGAAAAGAAGTTGCTTTACAGTTATCTAGTTTAATTTGAAGATTCTCAGTTCTCACGTTTGGAGCAATAAGTGAAGATGTGGATGTCATACCCTTTCTTAAGTTTTCTCAAACTTAAGAAAAAATTAATGAATTTTTTAAATAGGTAGCTTCCCTTTGGTCAGGGTGCTTAAAATGTTAAATATTAATGAACTCTTATCTTTGAAAATGAATTTTTTATTCCATGCAAAGCACCTTGAGTCCTAAATTCTGAATTTTATTTTTTATGCAATAACAGAGTATTAGTAATTATATCATCTTCTGGGGCGTCAAAGGCAAGCTGTGTTTTAAAACTCATTTTAGAGTTGGACTGGAAATGCTTGTATGTGGATCTTTAAAAAATTATTTTAAAAGATGCAAAAGTGTATTTATCTTTCTAAAAAGCAAATTTATATGTAAGCATTTCTAAAAAATTGGAAGTGTTATTTTTAAAGTTTAGTTCTATTACCTTATACCTATTACCTCAAAATACTATATATTATGTCGGTTTGACAAATAGCTTTATTTTAGCTTTAGAGAATGAAAATATATCCCAAGGGATTTTTTCAGAATGGTGCTATGAAATGCTAATTCTATAAATTCTTCAATATTTAGAAGTCGCTGGAGTTCTGGAGTAGGCGGAAGTGGAGGAGGCTCCTCTGGTAGGTCGTCAGCTGGAGCTCGAGATTCCCGTCGGCAGACGCGAGTGATTCGGACAGGACGGGATCGAGGGTCTGGGCTTTTGGGCAGTCAGCCCCAGCCTGTTATTCCAGCGTCTGTCATTCCCGAGG
Organism: Pteropus vampyrus; assembly: GCF_000151845.1. Lineage (NCBI taxonomy): Eukaryota > Metazoa > Chordata > Mammalia > Chiroptera > Pteropodidae > Pteropus > Pteropus vampyrus. The sequence continues at coordinate 610,863 of NW_011889003.1, read as the reverse complement.
AGCTGATTTCACAGGTAAGGATCTTGTAGAACATTTAACATAAGACAAGACAAGGTAAGGCTTAACTGAATATAGTGGGCTTAGTCATGACTCAAGAATTGTGAAATACTTTTTTTCTATATTGATCGTAGAAAGCTGATTTTGATAAAGAATTTAATCAAACGAGAATTAGCAGAGTATTCTTTTGAATTTTTAATTTCAGGCCCAAGTCGTTTTACAAGGCAAATCCAGAAGTGTCATTATTCGGGAACTTCAGCGAACAAATCTTGATGTAAACCTTGCTGTAAATAATTTACTTAGCCGAGATGATGAAGACGGAGATGATGGGGATGATACAGCCAGTGAATCTTACTTGCCTGGAGGTTGGTGGATTACCATTATGGTTTTCTCTTCTCTAGAGGAAGAGATTTATTTTTTTTGACTGGGAAATGGAATATTAAAGTACAATGGATTTTCTGACTGTTCTTTCCAAGGTGGTAGATATTTCTCACTGTAGTGTTTGATTTAATTATAATTTTTTTTTTAAAGGGAAAATGGGGCCATGTTTTTGCTCAGTGCACTTGTGTTTGGTCTCAAAGACATGAATGTGTAGGCATGGCTTTATCACTGGCTGACAGGTGACTCTGGAATGTAGCTTTTTGATGCCTTTATTACTGAATATGTAATAAGTGAAGTGCATTTAGATTTGACTGTGTTAGCTCTACGATGTCACAGGTATCTTAAATAGAGATCTTATTTTCTTGTGATTATTTAGTAGGTAGCCCAAGTAGCAGTCATGCATTCGATGTTCCTTAAAATCTTTGTTAAGAACATTAACTTCATTTCCTAGGTAGTTATTGCTTTTTTCCTCAGGTTATGTCAGTCAGTCCCTGATTTTAATGTTTTAATTTTCAGAGATTCTTCAGTGGTCTGTAGATGTTTTCTCTATATCTGCTTCATTTATATTTGTTTCTGTTTATAGAGGATCTTATGTCTCTTCTTGATGCTGATATTCATTCTGCCCACCCAAGTGTCATTATTGATGCAGATGCCATGTTTTCTGAAGACATTAGCTATTTTGGTTACCCTTCATTTCGCCGTTCATCACTTTCCAGGCTAGGCTCATCTCGAGGTAATTTTGCATTTATTTCTTGTGATTATTGGCCGTATGGAGAGATAGTGGTAAAATCCACTGTATTTGAACTTTAAAAATTACAGTCGATGAAATCATTACTTATTAGTGTTTTTGGATGCTTTGGCATTAAAACTAATTATTTTTGATTTTGAAGAGCCACGATACTTCAGAGGTGATCTTACCTACATTATAGAATACTCATCAAGGGTTACGACTACCTAATTGTATTTTTAATTAGGAATATGGATTCTGAACTAAAAGCAGAATTCTACTTTACAGTGACATGCAGCATTCAGAAAACAAGTCTCTTTAGTTTATTTGATTAAAATAAAGTTGATTTTTCTGTTCATTTTAAATTTCTGGTTAGATGGAAGAGTGAAAATGAAAAAACTTAGACTTCAAGTGGCCAATAATAAATATATAGAAATGTTTAGCTTATTAAAATGCTAATTTCAAAAGTTTGACATTCTTAAAAGATATAGTACAGAGTAGAGGTAAGAAACAAGATTTTGTGATCATATAAATATAAGACTTTCTCAGTATATGTTGGTATAGATTTAGCTTGCGTTTTAATTTTAAGTCAATGCTTTTACTTTACAGAATGTAAAACTGCTTGATTCAGATAACAGATGAGAATCAGCTGTGTTATATACTGATCATTAGTAAACTGGAAAAGGTGCCATATTATATTAAGATCTTTCTGCCAGATACCTAGGGTACTTATAAGCACAGTTTTAAAACAACCTATGGTTTTTTTAACGTACAAAACTTATAATGTGATAGCTTTAAATTTTTAAAAAATAAATGCATACTTTACTGCCTTAAATGTATCAAGTATTCCATTTTCAAATATTTAGTACCTAACAGATAATTTCTCCATTTTGCTTTTCCCTAGGTCATTCTATGTAGGCATTACTTTTAGTTTGAACTCTATGAAATTGCTGACACTATTTTTGACCTGTATTGATGGCAATTTCATATGGTTCCACTTAATACTGTTTTTAATCCTTCTTATCCAAATCTTAGAAAGTTTATTTTGATTATCTGTTTTAAAAAATAATATATACACAAACTGGAAAAAAAAATGGCTTTAGAGACTTTATAGCCAATTGCAGGTGAAGAATTTTTGTAAGAAAGTCTTTCTATAAAGATTCTTTAAAAAAAAATTTAAAAGCCTGTCTAGTGTCTCAAAAATTTTTAAATAAAATTTACACATAAAAATCTAGCCTATAAAATTACTTTTAAACAAGGGCTTGGATTATTGAAAGTTTTATAGTTAATGGATTTGTATTTTAACCATTTCAGATTTTCTTCTTGTGTGTGCAAGGTTGCTTTTTTTTTTTTTTTTGTAAATAACTGAAGATGGTCTAACAAATACTTTTTTGGTTTACATATGTATCTTAATGTGTTGAAATTCTCATTTATGCACATTTTCTAAGAAATAAATTAAAAAGTTAAGGTAAACATTTTTAATGAAAGCCAAATATTTTAAACTCCACTGAAAAAAATCGAGTCCAGTTTAAGATAAAGTAATTCCGCTCTAAAATAATGTAGTTGCAATTCAGAAAAGTTTGCCTCTACATAGTTCTTAAAAATACTAGTTTATAACTTTCATACATTCACTTGAAAGAGTTAATGTTTTGAATGTTGCATGTCAGGCTTATTAGACATACATTTACATTAAGTTTTTGTGAGTAGATAAACTGCTGTTAGTTGCATCCTGAAGGGTCTTTACTAGAGAGTGGCTTACTTTTATCCCACTGGTGTGACCCAATTGCATACCAGTTCTCCTTCTTCCCTTAGAGAGAGACTCTGAACTGTTGCGTGAACGTGAATCCGTTTTACGTTTACGTGAACGAAGGTGGCTTGATGGAGCCTCATTTGATAATGAAAGGGGCTCTACCAGCAAGGAAGGAGAGCCAAACCTGGATAAGAAGAATACACCTGTTCAAAGTCCAGTATCTCTAGGAGAAGATTTGCAGTGGTGGCCTGATAAGGTATTTGGAAAAAATCTCCACCCTTTCCATTTAAATAGATTCCTGGCAATACCCTCCCTCCCTCCACCCCTGCCTCCCAAAAGAGCTTGCTTTATTTCAGATTTTTGTACTACCATTATAAGAAAAGAAAAACTACACAGACATAAAGTGACATTTTTGTTTTGTTTAAAATATAAGTAGGTCATCTTTATTTGACATTACATGAGTAATATTAGTGAGGTCAGAAATCAGAATGGTAGTTCCAGATAATACATCCGCATTCTGTTTCAGCATTTTTTTTTCTGGTGATAATTATACCAGTAACTAATGGTATAGCTCTAGTAGGATTTGTTTTGTAATGTCACGTGGACCCCAGTTTTTGCAGGGCAAGCATGCAGATCAGAGATTAGGGATCTGTGTTTCTTTGATTAGTTAGCTTTCCTTTCTGATAGCAGTGAATTCTAGTAGGCCCTTTTGCTCTAAATGCTGTGAGAGACAAAACAGGCTGAACAGGAATGGACTGAGGCAGTTCTGCTCTGCATCTTGAGAAGTATGATGACTGGGTTCTAGAAAGCATTCAGGATTTAAGATGATTTGAATCTTTAAAAATTCATCACTGTCAGAAGTGAAACAGAGTTGGTGCATCCTGTTGATGGTGTTTAGGTTTCATTGTCCTTAAGTGATAGGAAATTCATCTTCGGAGGGTCCTATACAAGAAGGCATGTTTATCACCTCTTTTATCTGGAGTGCTTCTTTCTTCTTATTTCCAAAGCCAGTTGGGTAGGAAATTTTCCTAAGGAGAAGTAAAGTAAAAGAACATGAGAACTTTGAGGTTAATCTCTAGCAGATAAGGAAATTCTGATAGGGATTTCTTTTCTTTCTTTGAATTTGAATTTGGGATATTAAAGGAAAATATTATCTAACTTTCTGAATATTTATTTTTATAGTTATTGTGAATCTTGATGTAGTTCATTTATTTTCCTGTGCATTCAACTCATGTAGAAAACTTGAATGCAGGAGAGAAAATGAATTTTAATCAGTCTCTTTGTAAGCAAAAGGTTATTGTTTTCTTTGGCAGCTGACATACTTTCCCTGAACTGAATTCACTTATTTCCATAAAACTAGAAACTTCTCAAGTTTTACTTTCACTCCATGTGGTAGAACGCCATTTAAACTTAACATTGGGCCTTTTCTTTTGTTTAGTGCATTGTTCTGTGTTTTCTATTTCTCTTGCCTGGATCATACCAGGACTTTGTCTACCTCATATTGTCAGGAAGTTGCAAAGGACTTAAGAATCTTGTTTTAGTAGTGACATCGCATATGTATTAGTCTAGGCTTCTTTATCATGTGTGATTTTTGGATTAATGGAAGTGTTTTGAACAGTACAAGTTTAGCAAGCTTTTTTTCTGGCCAGTATACCCTCTGTTAGATTTAGCCAGTATTTTTCCCTTTACTGATAGACATGTTTTTAGGTGCAGCTTGTTTTCAGAGACAGTTACTAAGTGCATCGTGAAATCTTAACACTGTACAGTAAGTACCTTACTTAGTGTGTTTTTTCCCTGGTTTGTTTAGACTTTGAAGGAGGAACAGCAGTATGTGAAACAAAGTATATCCTAACTATACCTTTTTTCCCCTATTAAACCCAACTTAAAATGTCATTGAAAAAGAATCCCTTTTTATTAGCTTATGATTGAAATTTAGACATCAAAAATTTTAATTCAGGGACAAATCAGTGTAAGCCTAATTAAACCATTAAACATTATCAGTTATCAATAAATACTAGTGGATGCTTGTTTGCAGGGCTGAATGCTACATTCAGGAAGAGAATGCAGAGTTATTAAAGGGTAAAAAGACCTTGCCTTCAGGTAACTTTAGGGCGACATGCAAAACTGTTCTATAGGGCATAGGATAAATACCGCATGAGGAAACAGGTAATATGTAGGACCGTGTTAGTCCTCCAAAATTGGGGGCAGTGATCTCTGAAGAGTAGAAGGTTTGGGGGTAAGGCTAATAGAGGGTGGAAAGGTAGGTGGAGAATGCAGGAAGATAGATGTGTCAGCATGCATACTTGGAAGGAGTGTGTGTGTTTCTTTCTCTCTGTGGTAAAAATATGCATCATATGCATCCCGGCTTAATTTCAGAAATGACCTAATCAATATTTTTAATATTTTATTGTAAGTTTGGTTAGCATTCATAGTATTTTTCATTCTTCCTTTTATTAGGTTGCATGAGAACTTGCATTGGTATGTGACCTGGATTAGTACTGACTTTCCCATCACCCATGTAGAAGAACAGCCACTTCTTCAAAATTTTACCATTTTGTAGGCTAATAAACCTCCTTTAACGGTAGAATGTTCTCTTTTCTTTAAGGCTTTACAGTATAATCTTGAAGTGAAAATATTTGAAGTAACCTTAAACTTTAAGTATTTCCATGAATTATTCTTTGAGTTAAATGTCAAAACTAGTATAAAAGCATAATTAAAATTTACCGTAGGGATGTTGGAAGCTCCATGAAGACAGAGGTGAGGGTAATTCAGTGTTAATTTAGTGGCCTTGATTAAATGCATTACCATGTGTTAATAAGTCTTTTGCTTAGGTGTTAGGGTGAGAATTTTGTAGGAAGGCAGAGAAATGATATTAAATACTTTCAAGTAAGTACTGTGCTAGAATTAGGTAGAAAGGGCTTTGGGGAGTTGCCAGAGGCCATGTGGAGTGATTACTAAGAGTGTAGACTCTGGAGCCAGACTGCTGGAGTTCACATCCTGGCTCTGCCACTTACTAGCTGTGTGGCCTTCCATTCTGTAACCTCCCTGGGCCTTTGTCCTCTTCTCTATAAGATGAGGATAATAATGGTTTTTACCTTATGGGATTGTTATGAAAATTAAATAAGTTAGTAAAAGTAAAACGTAAAGAGTAAGATACCTGCAGGGTCCCGTTCTCCAAAGACAGCAGGCAGTTTTTGCACATCATGGAAGGGCGAGAGACCCCAGTGGGTTGGGGTATTCCCGATAGTTCTATGTGGCAATGGTATTTTGTGTGCCAGTTTCTCTGCTAGAATTGGGCACAGGCTGAAAGAGGTATAGACCTTCGTCTGACTGGACTAGAATACAGGTAATGGAAACATCTCATTACAGTGATAATTTAGCATATAGGAAATAAAAGGGCAGTCTATATGGACACAGTAAGGAGTGGAGGGAGTGCATCAGTCTGTACCTTTAAGTCCTAGTTCCTGGTGTGTAAACTAGCCAAGTTTATTCTGGTTTCTGAATAGTTTTACCAAAAATATCAACATTTTTTATAATGCTGTCTCCTCCCTTCCCGTAATCAACCCTCCCCCAGCACTTCTCTCTCCTCCATTCCCATCCCTCCCTCTCTTTGCTTATTTATTGTACTTTATATATCTGGAAGTAGCTTCGACAATTCAGTTATTTCAATGAGAAGATGAAATCTTTTAATTAGGTGATTATTTAATATGGCTCCATTTTCACTTCTCAGTCATTTTTGCAGTTTTCTCAGACTACAAATTTAGTTCTGTGTTGCTGAATGTGTACATGTAAATTGTAACTATATATGTATTTATACCAACCCACTTCCAACAAGAATCTAAAGTGACTTATAAGAGAAAAAAATGCAATTACAGTAGTAACAGAGACTTTTAAAAGTAGAATGTTAAAGGGAAAGGAGGGAGAAAAATTGCATGGAAATAATGCTAAGTAAATCTGCTGAAGCTGAACGTAAAAACATCGTTTTGTGCCGTATCACAAAACAAGCCGTTTCTATTTGAAGGATGCACGCATCTTTTCCTTTCAGTAAACTCTCAGAGAAGAGCTTGGTGAGAGTTGTATGGTGGATGATGAAGAAACAAAACAAATTGAGCAAGTCGGTACTGTTACTTTACAGTTAATCCCTTACTGTTCTGCATCTCTTTATATAGTCCAGGGAAAATAAGAAAATTTATTCCTATCAGCCTTTTGAATAGTAGAGTTGTGTGTTATTCTGTTTCTTTGAATGGTGTTGAGAGGAAATAGCCAAGGACATTTAGCTCCTTACTTACTATGTGGAGCAGCTTCCATACTGGAACCAGTTATCAAACTCATTGGTCACATTGCTTCCCTTGCAGGGTTCCAGATGTGGAAGATGGGTGGGGGGTTTTTTTGTTGTTGTCATTGTTATTGACACTTGAAAGTTTCCAGGAAGTATTTGTTAAGAGTTAGCTAGGTGTGTCACAGATATAATTTAACAATGAAGTAAACGCAGAGAGAAATGGTCATAAAAAGGAAAAGAAGTCAGGCATAAGAATATGGAAAAGTAGATAGGCAAGGAGAAATGAAGTGTGAATAAGTACAGTTGACCAGATGGCACAGTGTAACCTGTAGTTAGTTGTATTCCATCCATTTCAACCACAATGCATAGTACATTGCTATTGGATCTGATACTTAATGGGAAAACTAGTGTTTGCTGATAGTAGGAAAATTTTAAAAGATAAAAAGTGAAAATCAAGTTTTGTGGGAGAAATCTAGGAATAGAAAGAGACCAACTTTTTAAAAATCATTAAATGCAGATGTGGGCGGTAGGAGTTCATGTTGCTGGGCTGAATGATTTTTTTTTTCCTTAAGCTTTGGCCATGACCTAATTTCCATCATATTTTTAACAGTTTCCCTCTCTCTTTGGGGAAGAATTTCTAATTTGATTGATGACCCGTATATTCATATTCATACAGTTGCAAGTTTACTAATTAGATTTAATCTCTGATGATTTGATTTTTGTTAAATAGAGCTAAACTACTGATCCTGTGGGAAACTGCGTATCTATCTGCTTTTCCAGTTGGCCCCCAACTTGTTCAGAAGCAGCTGTTAAGTATTTCATTAAAACAATAAAAGTATTATTTTCTCTGACATTATTAAATGAGTAAGCTGAAAATATTGTTCCTTTGTGTGTATTTGATGGTTTTGTATTTCTCTATGCACAAATCTAAAGCAGGCAAGAAACAATAGGTGATTTTTCCGTCATCTTTCTTTGGTTGCTAGTTGTACCGGCTGTCTACATTTGTGAGTTCTCGGAATTTTCAGGGTTTAGTTGGCTCATTCAGGACTTATCTTGGGGAATGTTGGCCCACCCTTGAAGGATATAGGCAAGTCCGTTTTGAGAGGGCCTTGTGCACCAGGCTTTGCCATAGGAATGGCTTCCTTCAAGATTGCACTGCTTTGGCAGGCATTTACTCAGAGCAGTTGGAATTAAGATTTATTTGTTCATTCAGTTATCAGTGTGCTGCTACTATGTGCTGTGTGCCAAACTGTCTTTAGGGAATGTAGAGGTGATTATAGTATGGACCCTTCCATAGGGAACTGAGAGAGGAGACAAACACTCAGTACAGTATGATGTGTTTACAGTGTGATCAGTGGTAGACTGAAGGTGAAAATACAATGCTTCGGGGCTCAGAGTGGAGAATGACTAATACCACACAAGAGATTTGGCCAAGACTTCACAGAGGAGGTGACAGTTCAGCAGTGTTGTGAAGGTTAAGTAGTTGTTGACCAAGGTGCACAGGCATTCCAAATGTATCAGGCACTGGCCTAGAGTCATGAAAGTCATGGTGTATTT
>NW_011889003.1:575280-600447 GCF_000151845.1 Pteropus vampyrus | reverse complement strand
GATATTTATTTGTATTTATTGTCTAAGCTTTGTAAAATTTAATTGCATTCCGACTTACTCCGTGTGCATTGCCTTAAAACTAAATGAACTTTCCCCTTAAAATCCAACACAGACATTTGTTTCAGCAGCTTGGAAGAGCCTACAGAGAAGGAATCTTCTGTTATAGTGGTGAACAAGACAAAGCTTACATTCAAATGAGATACACTATAAACAAGTTAATATATGTCAAGCTGTGAAATGCTATGAACTAAAAAGAAAGCAAAGTAAGGGGGCAGAATATGAGAGTGGCGGTTTCATAGGTAGTGTGGTCAGAGAAAGTCTCATTTGAGCAGACTTAATTGAGGTGAGGGAGTGAGTCACCTGAGAAACAGCAACACAGGAGAATAACAAGGACATGGTGGGATCCTGGTGGACGTGGTCCAGGAGCAGGAAGGTGGCCATATTATGGGGGGCCGTGCAGGCTGTGCTAAAGACTTCATAGCTGTGGTTTATGTGTTCACATAATTAATCCAGCTTTTATGTAGTGATCAAATCCAATTTTGGCAATTGTTTTATATATATACACCATTATATTATTTTACTTTATAGGATGGAACAAAATTCATCTGTATTGGGGCTCTATATTCTGAGCTTTTGGCTGTTAGCAGTAAAGGAGAACTTTATCAGTGGAAGTGGAGTGAATCTGAGCCTTACAGAAATGCACAGGTATTTTATTAATTCTTGTATCAGATAACTCTACATATCAGCATACAAAATGGTAATAATTTTTCTTATACTTTCAAAGAATCCTTCATTACATCATCCACGAGCGACGTTTTTGGGACTAACCAATGAAAAGATAGTCCTCCTGTCTGCAAATAGCATAAGAGCAACTGTAGCTACAGAAAATAACAAGGTATGAAACACTTTGCATTGATTGATAAACATTTCACGCTTAAATCCTCGGTTTTCTTCCTTCCTCTGCCCCATTTCTATCTTTTCATTTTTTGTCTTCCTAACTAGTTCCACAAATACAAAGTGTCTTAGCCTTAGTAGAGTAATTCAGTATATAATCTTTTTGTTACTGGTTTATCTCTATTATAATCCAGCATTAGAAGTAGCTTTCTGCTTTAAAGGAAGAAAAAAATACTCAGATAAATGCTGAAAAAAAGATATTGAAATGCATTGTAGCTTGAGATTACATTATGGATTGAAAAAGTATGGATTATTATACCTTAGATTTTCAGTTTGGCTTTAGAGTCACTAACTTCTTTTAAGAAATTGTCTCAACAAATGTTTACTTTTGATGAATGCCTTTAGATGGCTTTAGACAGTTATTTTAATAATTGCTCTTGATTTATTTGTATGAAGAAAGTATTTTAATTTCTAGTCTTATTAAATACCTTTTCTGAATGACTTATTTTTTAGCCCTTAGTTCAAAACCTTTTAGAATTCCAGTCCATAGAGTATATAGTTTTTTGACCATTTCTTTTGAAAAGATTACTTTTTTAAAAAAATTATAAAGCTCTAATATTTTGTTCTTTAGGTTGCTACATGGGTCGATGAAACTTTAAGTTCTGTGGCTTCTAAATTAGAGCACACTGCACAGACTTACTCAGAACTTCAAGGCGAACGGATTGTGTCTTTACATTGCTGTGCCCTTTACACCTGTGCCCAGCTAGAGAACAATTTATATTGGTGGTGAGTATCGCAGGTTGGGCACTCAGTGAATGTGTCATGTGCGTAAATAGGTGCTTTGGGTAGTGAACGCCAGCATGAGGTCAGCAAAGATAATGCTTTATAGAGAGTGAAAGTTTACTTTGGAGCAAAGTAACGTTACACAAAAAAAAAAAAACGCTTAAAGAAAGAAAAGCTTATAAAAATGCTCACCTAGTGACTAATATTATGAAATTTTATAAAAATCTAACAAATAAAAATCACTTATTATCCTACAACCCCAAAATAACTACTGTTAACATTTGGGGATATTTTAATCTTTTTTGCCTGTATATAAATGAGTACTTTGCTTTTACATATTTGAAAGGATAGGTAATACAGTATTTTTTCATGCTTTTATCATTCACTATTAAAATATAATTTTGAGGGTTATTAAAATATTTCATTGTATGACTGTTCTATGCCTTACTTAAATATTTACTATTTAAAAAGAATTCTCTGTTGTGTTTTAAGGAGTTATCAGTAAATTGGATTGGCAGAATTAATAATATATGGAAAAACCTACCAATGAAATGTAATTATTTAGAAGAACATATCACATGATGAGTTTCCTGTAAATTTTAATCCTAAAAGTTTAATAAAAATTGATCAAGTTATATATTAAACTTATGATAAGTTATAATTAAGAATAAGTTGAACATATTACTGTGATTCCAAAGCAAAAATATTAGAGAAATTCGATTATACCAGAAATACTTAAATCATGTGTGTAATTTCAGATTTGTTTGATGGGATTTTTTGCTGTTTCTTTGACCAATTTATGCTTTTCCTTTTCAGGGGTGTAGTTCCTTTTAGTCAAAGGAAAAAAATGTTAGAGAAAGCTAGAGCAAAAAATAAAAAGCCCAAATCTAGTGCTGGTATTTCTTCGATGCCGAACATCACTGTTGGTACCCAGGTATGATCAGAATTAAGCCTGTCCTAAGGGACATTGTTTCTCTTCAGAATCACTTTCTTCTCCCTTCCACTATAAGCAGTTTTACAAATGAATGTTATTTGAAGGACCAGGTTCCAGTGGCATGTATGGGGTACATCATTCTTTATTCAGTAATTGAGTAACAGATTTTGCCCTGATGTCAGGAGGTTTCTCTGTGGGGCAAGGTTCCCAGATTTATCTGGTTTACGAATCATTTGGTACTTAAATGCAGAGTCTGAAGCCCCTTACCTGACATGTTGTCTGGTAGCGGGGCCTAGGCATCACTGTGTTTAATACCCATGACGCATGAGTCTTACAACCAAGCTGTTTGAAAGATACCGTTCTCTGGGGTTACTGTCAGCATGAGGATCGAGGCTTCATCAAATTACTTGATTCCACCAGTTGCTCTTTTTGACTCAGATAGTTTAGACTCCTGTAGGTATCTTATAGAAAATGATTTTTTTAATACAGCAGCTGGCTTCTTAACCCTTTCCAGGAGTCTGCAGAGTCCATTTTTCTCCGATTATATATCTCTGTGAGGCTGAATTGTCTTCATATACTCTACTCAAAGTAATATCACAACCGATTGAATGCAGAAGCAGACATAGGAACCCAGCTGTCTTCTAGTAAATCAAACATTAAGAGATTTGCAAAAATGTAACCAATGCTACTTTTCTCACTGGTTTTGAAAATGTAGTTATTTTTCATAAAAAAAGTTATTAATGTTAACATGGGGTTTGTTACTGTTAAATAAATATTTTTAAATTTCTCAGTTTTAATTCCTAGTATATTAAATGCCAACTAGATAAGATACACATAAAAGAGTTTTGGGTTCTTGGTAAAATGTAATAGGAAAAAGGGTTCTGAGACCAAGAGAGTTGGAGAACTATTGTTACACTTCTAATTCATTAGACTCTCATTGTAGTTTATCTTTAGGATAAAACTTTACACTTGTATTCATCATAGCAAGTGCTGCAATGAATATTGAAGTAATTTTTAATCCCTAACGCTTAGGCAAATGGTGGTTTTTACATAATGTGGTAGTGCTTTCCTCATCCAGCACTTTCTTTCAAATTTTTTTTTTTTTGTCATCACTACAAGATGGTTTTACTTATATTTTCTGTCTTAAAAAGTAGTAACCATTTTAGCTGTTACTTTTCTCTAAAACTCAAATGGAGCTGTCCTTTTTGTTTGTGGCTCTATTTTTTTGTCCTGTTCATGGTTGTCTTGTTCTGACTCCTTTGTTGGCCTACCAACTAGGAAGTTTTTAGCAATTTTTCATGATTTTGAATGTTATTGTTCAGCCTTTATTACTTATGCCAGTTGCATGGAGCAGATCTCTCTCTCTCTTTGGAGCTCCCCTTTTCTTATTTAGTTAAAATGCTGATTTCTGATGTTCTGAACAGTTCCATGTTCATTGGACTCACATAATAGCAGGATATCCCTAGCAGTTGCCTTATTGGCATGTTAGGGTGGCCTTACTATAAACAGCAGAAAAATACTTTAAAGATATACTGAAGGAAAGCTAAACAAAATAGCTTGGCACTAAATTGCTGAAAGATAGCAGTATTTTAAAATATTTTGTGTGTCATGTGCTGCACTCAGGCGCCGCTTATTTCTTTTTCCTTTGCTTTTTAAAGATTGAACACAGAAAAAAAATGATAAAATATTTGGTGTAGAACTGAGATTTTGTTTTAAAGCTGTAGAAAACTGGAGGTTTAAGACAGTCAGCAGCCATAGGACAAGGAGAGCATTCATGTACTAACATTGGAAAAGAATTGTTAGAGGTTTCAGTTACAACTGCACTCACAGATCATAATTGTTGAGAGAACTGTGCAGGCCTATCATGTCTTACTGCACTTTGCAGATAGTGCATTTTTTACAAATCGAAGGTTTGTGGCAACTCTGCATCAAGCAGGTCTTTCAGGACCATTTTTCCAGCAGGGTCAAATGATGGGTAGCAGTTTAGCAATAAAGTATTTTTCAATTAAGGTATATACTATTTTTTAAGACAGTGCTATTACTTAATAGACTACAATATAGGGTAGACATAACTTTTATATGTGCTGGGAAACCAAAAAATTTGTGACTCGCTTTATTGCGATATTCACTTTATTGCGCTGGTCTGGAATGGAACCCACAATATTTCTGAGGAATGCCTGTATTTTTGTCTTGTTATATACTGGACCCTGGATACACACCTCCTTGTCTTTAAGGTACATTTATTTTTATAAGAAGACATTAATAAATAGCTTCTAATATGTCTCGCCACATTTCTTTTTCAGTGATAGCCTTCTTCCTTATTAGTCCTCTTTCACGTTTTAAGCTTCTACCACTCCTTTTTGAAAATTTATGGATGAAACTTCCTTTTAAGTCACAGCTAAGCAGGGCATACATTTTTCAAAAAGTCAGCTTTTGTGAACTATTCTAGGTTGTAGCACTGTATGTAGTGGCACGCAGCTATTCTTTGATGGAACTCCAACTCTTCTCCATTGTTTCCAGTTCCCATGCTTCTCAGCTGTACCACCTTCTTCTGTGTCTCTTTAATTACAAATCACCGAAAGTCATGGTCTTCACGTATGCAGCGGTCAAGTCCAACATAATCATTAGTTATTGGATGACTGAACAGAATGTTAGTAAGACTAGAGAAATCAAAAGAGATTTCCAGAAATAATATTCATCTGTTTTTTGGAACTGTTCTTAGTGCATTTGATAGTGCTGCCATGCAGGTTGTTGGTTTCAGCATGTTCCCTGGCAGTGAGAATTTATCGAGTGTTCATTCCTGAACTCAGTTAACTTATAACACTAACATCTGCATATTATCTCTTTTAATTTAAGAGAAGGCTTATATTATCCATTGATGCTTCTGACTTGTAGAAGACAATAGTCTTCTGGGGGAAACAGTCATCAGTAGATACGAAGTGGTAGAGCCTATAGAGTGTCATGAATTAAGGAAGAAAATAATTCAAATAATAAGAAACATAAAAAGTGTAACTTTTGTTTACATTCCATTTTTTTAATGACCCTTTTAGTTTCTTCTCTGCTGTTTCTATTGTTTCCTTATAACAGAATGTCAGAACATTTGCTGCATGAAATTTTAATTTTCAAATGTTACTAAAATTGTTCCTGCTCCTTAATTTTGGGAGTAAAGTTTCTTAATTGAGACCTTTAAGTCCATGTTTTAATCAGCCTTCTTGATTATATAAGATCATATTTGGAAAACCAAGGAAGCAATACTTTTTTAATATATTCTGTTTTCATACATTTGAAAAACTTTTTTAGGTTGTTTTAAAATTATGTCATGTTGATGGTGATTTCTTTTGCTTGATAGGTGTGTTTAAGAAATAATCCTCTTTATCATGCTGGAGCAGTTGCATTTTCAATTAGTGCTGGGATTCCTAAAGTTGGTGTCTTAATGGAGTCAGTTTGGAATATGAATGATAGCTGTAGATTTCAACTTCGGTCTCCTGAGAGCTTGAAAAGCATGGACAAAGCTAGCAAAACTACTGAAGCTAAGTAAGTACTATACCTAACTAGTCTTGATTTTACACCAGTTTTTAGTTTGCGCTGTATATGAAGGACGTTGATCAAGGGAGACTTAGAGGTGTACAGTGACACAGAAAAATGCTAACACGATGGGGTCTTCTTAACATACCCAGGAGTTTTGAAAGGAATTGGTAAAATTTGCTGATTGCAGCTCGTTTAGTATTTGTCTATTATAGTTCTTCTCATTCAGTGACCAGAGTGGTGGTGTGAAGCCCTCTTTTGATGTCTTTGTTTTGTCGTTAGAATGTGTCCTTTGTAGGTGTTGTGTAGCAGTAACAGTGTGTTCAGCCCTACTATGTTAGGCCCACTTTCTCCTTCCTCGCTCTCATCATTTTACTCTCTAACTAATGTCTTGGCTGCACATCTTGATCATTGGAAGGGTTTTAAAGGTCAGTGTGCTGGGAGGGAAATTCTGTAAAGGATTTGTAAATTTTAGGGTTGAAGGGATATGTGAACAGAAATAACCACGGAATTGTGGATAGCCCACATTCTGGCTTATGGTTTGGGAACCAGATACACAGATCTTAACACCTGGACTTTTAGACGCATCTACTCCTCTTTAAAAATATTTAAGTGTATTATAATTTGATTGTGAGGTACATGAACTTAAAGACTTTAATAAAAGTTTTTAAATAAATTTTTTTTAATCTTATATAAAAATGTGACCATTTTAGAAACACGGAAGAGTATTAATATTTCATTCCAGAAATAACACTTTAAATATTTTGCTGTGTTTTTTTTCCTAAATGTATACAGGCATTGAAAAGAAATGATTGGATTGTACTATATATAATACATAAAGGTTTTTAAAGTTCTGAAATTTTTTAATTTGCTCAAACGAATGTAATCATTATAAATTTACTACCTTTATAGCTGCTATTCCTCTTAATGTTAAAAATACAAATTGAAATTCTGAAACACAGGGATTTCTGTTAAATAAATTAAAAAGGATCTTTACTAAACCAAACTTATTGTAATTTATGGCTAATTAGGTTTTTTTTGCTTTGTTTTAGTGCTGTCTTGTTTTTCAAAATGGGTTTATAGACTTTCTTCCTAATTACATTGATATTTTTCATCCTAAAAATAAAGTAATGAAACAAATTTTCATTTTTTAATGAAGCTTTGTAAAGAACATTTGAAATATTTTTGATGTGCATTAAATAGTATAAATGAGATTAAAATAGAATATGCTATTTCAATCCTGTATATGTGAAGTTTTTCAAGATCTTCCTTGAAATTTGCCATCTCTGTTAACAAATATAGTAAAAGAGCTAAGTGAAATTAAATGTTAGAGGATAATCATTTTCATGTCAATCAACTCTTCTTTGCAAATCATCGAAATGCTTTCACTTTAAAGGCATGCTAGAGATTAGTCAGGATCAGCTTGCTTCTACCACAAGATTGCAGAGCAGCCATGAGTGTTCATGTTTGCTTGCACAGAGCACTTTGCTAAGATGCTGGCAAAAACAATACCCGTTTTCTGTGGACTGTTTCTACACTCAGGGAAAGTTCCTGGTGGGGGCAGCAGAAGATGAGGAGGTTAAAATGATGGCTCTGATTATATTGTATACCAGGATGATGTATGTATAACAAATTTCTGAGTAATATGTGACTTTTCTAACAATTGATTTCTGCCCTTTAGTAAATAAAAATGCTTTCACCATGTATGGAAGAATATTCTATAGTTGCTGTAATTATCTTAACTAAGTATAATTATTACGTATAATGAAATAACTCGAGAGATAGTTCACTAGTCTTAAAATTTCTCATTTTAGTTGTAGCAGATGATGGTTTATTGCCAGATGGTTCAGCAATAAATTTTTGTAAATTATTGTGAGTAGATTTCCACCTTTGACCTCTAACAAATTAATGATCTAGTGGGCTTTTTATTTATTTCCCTTTACCATTCTTTTTTTTTTTTTCAGTTAAATTGCTGTGTCCAAGTCAGGATTCACTGAAATGCGAAACTTGTTTATTCAAGAGGTTTATGATAAAGCTATCTTGATAAATTTGGTGTAGCTTTTGTCGTTATTCCTAAATAAGGCTTATTTGAATCATTGTTCCAAGTTGTTGATAGCTTTATGTGGTATATTTTTCTTCCTTATTTTAAAACATTAAAAATTTGAAGTGCGTACTGTATACCTTTTTCAGTACCTTGAGTCTTAAAAATATACCATTTTGTACAAGTTTTTAATATTTAATTCCCTTACATAAGAATAAACTTGAGTCTTATGTAAGTTCCTAACACTTAATTTTCCTAATTATAAAGAGAATCTTATTTCTAATCAGGCCTGAAAACAAGCAGGAACCAGTGAAAACAGAAATGGGTCCTCCACCATCTCCGGCATCCACATGCAGTGATGCATCCTCAATTGCCAGCAGTGCATCAATGCCATATAGTAAGTTTTATGTGTAGGATGTAGTGGTCAAAATAAGGTGCCAGGCAGGTTGCCGTGTTCTGTTTGTTCCTGATTTGAGGCAACTCATACCATTTTTAGTATCTTTTTATATAATTGTGTTTCTACTGGTTTGGCTTTTTCTGTTTGCAGCTTTATTTAAATTAAAAAGTAGTATTTATAGTGTTGACTATTCCTCATTTTTACAATATGTAAAACACATTGCAGTAATAGAAAGAAATAACTGTCACTAGCTAGGTATCTGCCCACCTTTGTTGAGAACATTGTAAATCGGTTAGGACTTGGTCATAGCTTTTGCTCAGAAATAGTAGAATTTATAAACCTACTTCACCTTAGATTTAAAACATTTTTAAAGTACCTCAAAATAAACTTGTTTTACAGTGTAGTTGCTTTGCAGTTAAGGAAATTGAAAGTTATACTTTAATAATTACATGATAGTTTTAAGAACAGACCAATAGATCTTCCTTTTTAAAAAGCCTTGTTCAGTTAGCCCTAATTTCTAGGGTCCAAAATACATTTTGTATTTCTTCCTTGTAGTTGGTGGTAGCAGTGTTAATATCGTTAGACATTTAACAATTGTGGCCATTTTTCACTGTGAATTCATTAGAAGTAGAAGTCGATCCTAAGACCTGAGTTCATAAAGCAGCAGTTCACAAAATTTTTATTGAGATATCGTAATTCTGTATCCCTTTACAAATGATCTTTTTATATATATATATATATATTTAGATAAAATCTATAAAGTCTCTTTCACATTTTCTTTTTGGTACTTACCATTTTGTTGTTGTCTAAGAACGACGGCGGTCCACCCCTGCCCCGAAGGAGGAGGAAAAGGTGAACGAAGAGCAGTGGTCTCTTCGGGAAGTCGTTTTTGTGGAAGATGTTAAGAATGTTCCTGTTGGCAAGGTTTGTTCAAAATAGCTAAAAATTCTTAATTAATTAGAACTGTAATGGTGTTGGTTATCCAAGAACTTATGGTTGGTGAGTGTTCATGAGCTCGTCCTTCAGAGCTGCTTTATTTCTCACCTTCAGTGATTTCTCCAGCCCATCCCTTAATCTGATGCAGGTGTCCTCTGTCCCTGACTGATGGACATGTGATTATTATTCCTCTCCTTGAGCATTTATGCTGATATGTTACTTTTTAAGAAAATGTTGTTTTGGAATAATTTTAGATTTATGGAAAAGCTACAATGAGATATATTGCTTTTAGGTACAGTCCAGTCTTTGGAACTTTAGACAGCTCTAATGGAGATCATCTTCCATAACATTTAAAAATCTCACTACTCTCTTCAAGTCACCTTTTACTTTTTCTTCCCTTCTTTCTGGAGAAGAAACCAAGTTTGTAGAGACCATCAGCTGGAATGTCATTAATTTCATCTTTCTCTCCACATATACTTGAAAAGAAAATGTATCTATAGTTGTAGAATATCTGCAAAGTAGAGGTTTTCCTGATTGCTCATGAGTTTTTGAAATGTGATGGTCTTTCCTTTGTACTTAAAGGAAAGAGTAGATACACCATGCTCTACAGTTCACAGGGCCTTTTTCATATACTATTCCATTTGATTCTCAAAATAGAACTAGTTTATGGGCAGGTATTTTCTTCTGAGAAGATCACACTGGCTCAAAATCAAAAGTAAGTAGCAGAGGTGAGACTCAGGTATTCTGGTTTCAAGTCCTGGTTCTTGTCTTACTGTGCATTGTTAACTGTATACCTCTCTTGTCCAATACGGTAGCCTCTAGCTATATGTGTGGCTAAGTAAATTTATTAAAATTAAATAACATTAAAGCCAGCTCCTCAGTCACATTAGCTCCATTTCAAGTGCTCTGTAGCCATTTCTGGCTCATGACTACCGTGTCAGACATTGCAGGTATAGAACGTTACTACCATCATTGTGAAAGTTCTTTTGCACAGCAAGTCTCTAAACTAATAAAGAGGAATGATTGGAGGATCTTGTGGGTTTTAGTTGATTACCAAACATCCACAGACTGTAATCACTGACTATGTGGGTCATTTTCTTTTCTAGAAAATAAGACTTGAGTAAAGATGTCAACAACAAAGCTTTGGTGAATCTGTTTGGGTTAATTTTATATGTTGGTGATCATTGAAGAAATATACTCATAAGGAATTAAATGCCTTCAGTTTTAAATTAATCCAATGAATATCATTTGCATATTGATTTCATATAAATTATTAATATTTAGCATATTTACCTGTACGTCTAGGTGCTGAAAGTGGATGGTGCCTATGTTGCTGTAAAATTTCCTGGAACATCCAGTAATACAAACTGTCAGAGCAGCTCTGGTTCAGATGCGGACCCTTCTTCTCTCCTGCAGGATTGTAGGTTACTTAGGATTGATGAGCTGCAAGTAAGTGTAGAGGACTCAGTGGGAAGATTTTGGAACTGACTCCTTAAGATGTTGTAGAATTCTAGAGCAAAATTCCTTTTGTTTCATGCAGGTTGTCAAAACTGGTGGAACACCCAAAGTTCCTGACTGTTTCCAAAGGACTCCTAAAAAGCTTTGCATACCTGAAAAAACAGAAATATTAGCAGTGAACGTAGATTCCAAAGGTAAATATTTCATGAATATTTCAAGTGGCATACTCTGTATACAGTTAATACTATGCTGTTAGTGAACAGAATAAAGTGGTTTGGGGCATTTGGCAGTTTTTCTCCTCTGTGTGTAACATAATGGAATAAAATGCATCTGTTGGGATTGATTTACAGATATGACCAGAGAGGTCAACATTTAGTAGGTAATTATTAAAGATTAATAAATTCATATAATTTTTTTTTACATTTGTGTGTTTCTGAAGGTGTGCATGCTGTTTTGAAGACTGGAAATTGGGTACGGTACTGTATCTTTGATCTTGCTACAGGAAAAGCAGAACAGGAAAATAATTTCCCTACAAGCAGCATTGCTTTCCTTGGTCAGAATGAGAGGAATGTAGCCATTTTCACTGCTGGACAGGTACAGAGGCTTATTTTTGCTTTTGAAAAACGATATGACAACATTGGCATTTTTATGATGCTTAGGGTCTGACTCTAGTTTGTTATTATTCCAAATTGAAGAATTCAGAATTTTTAGCACATTTTAATACTAGGTTTGTTTGGTCATTATATATAAGTAATTAATTTGAAAATAAATACACATATTGTAAAAATAAGGGATACATTTTTGATTGTGAACCAAACTTTTTTATTTTCTCTCTGTTATAGGAGTCTCCCATTATTCTTCGGGATGGAAATGGTACTATCTACCCAATGGCCAAAGATTGCATGGGAGGAATAAGGGATCCTGATTGGCTCGATCTTCCACCTATTAGTAGTCTTGGAATGGGTGTACACTCTTTAATAAATCTCCCTGCCAATTCAACAATCAAAAAGAAAGCTGCTATTATCATCATGGCTGTAGAGGTAAAACCGCTTGATATTTGAGTTTGGAAGACTCTGCTAGAGTCTAGGGAGACAATCTTGAATAGATCATTCATTGCCTCTGCCCTACAGGAGCTAATAATCTGTTGGGACGAGAGAGATGAGTAAATCAGTGATTATGAGTAATTTAAGTGTTTGAGAAGGGCATGCAGAGTGTCCTGGGAGCACAAAGGGAGGAGTATAAGTCAGGCTGTCACTGTAGAGAAGACATCCCTGAGGAGGTGGTGCCTGGACACAACTTCGAATAATCAGATAGGGGTAGACGTGAGACAAAGGCGGGACGTGTTGTCCCAGGCACAGGGGAGTGTATACCTTCTTTTGCTATTTTGATATAACCAAAAGGTAGGTTTATAAAGATAAGTGAGTAGCACTGATAAGTCTGGAGAAGGGCACGTGGATGCCATATGTGCTCATCTAGGGGGCGTGAGAGTTCCTTGTGAGAGCTGGAAGAAGGACTTTGAGCTGGCTTTTCACAAAGAAGAAGAGCAGTGTATAGAGAACAATTTCAGAGGTCTGATAAAAAGGCTAATACAGTTAGTTATCCAGGTGAGAAACAAAGTAAGCTTGAACTCTTGGAAATAAGAAAGACGGGGTCGATTTGAGAGATTGCTAAGGAAGTAGAAACTATAATGTTTGATGACTAGACATCAGCAGTAAATGAAAAGGAGTTGTAAAGCTTCTGATTTGAGTATGGAGAGGAAAAATAGGAGGAGGCACAAATGGCATAAGGCGGGAGGATGAGTTTAGTTTTGAGCATATTGTGGTCGAGGTATTTGTTAGATGTGGAGGCAGTGCCATTGGAAGTTATTGGAGCAGTTTGAGCAGAAATTGACCTTATTTGACTTACAAAGGATCACTGCTGACGTGCTGAGAATGCTAGAGCAACAGGGTGGAAGTAGGGAGACCAGTGAGGAGGCTGTTAGAATAATCCAGGTGAGAGGTGATAAGGTGGCTTGGCCCAGGAGGTACAGTTATGAGTGAGAAGTGATTAGATTCTGGATCTACTAGACATGTTCTAAGGTAGAACCAACAGGATTTATTTACCACCCAACATTGGATGTCAAATAGAGGAAGCAAGAGGGTGAAAGGTTTTGGAAGAATGAAGTTGCCATTTATTGAGATGAAGACTGTAGGGATGAAGTATGCTGTGAGGGGGTGATATCAGGAATTTGGGTTTAGACATGTTAGACTTAAGATGCCTCTCAGATATCCAAGAGATGTGAATAGAGATTTAGAGGTGTAAGTCTGAAGAGCAGAAGAGAGAGGACCGAGCTGGAGAAATATACTTAGTAGTCGTCAGTGATCATATTCTTAGTTTAGCTTTGATTGTAACCTACCAGACTAGTGGTCCTAAACTGGTAGGGATGTGCGGTTAAGGAGGTGCTATGTGAACTTGGCCCCTAGAAATAGCTTTCACATTGCTTAGAAATTCTTGATAAAAATCATAGGATTTATATTTAAAATCCATATTTTCAGTTGCTCTTAAAAAATTAAAGATCTGGTAACATTGGGCCATCATAAAAACATTAGTCTGTTTCTTTTAGAGGTTATACGGGGTCTTTCCAATTCATGGCAGTTCCCGTGACTTAACATTTAATGCTGTGAGTCCAAATGCTGCCACTTATTTTACGGTTATCTTTTTTTACACTTAGCCTCCTCCGCTCACTTATATTATTTCAAACGCTTCTGTAGGCATTTGATTCTATGACCCCTGCACTTTGTCAGCACCTCAAGGGTAAAGATAAAATGGGACATCATCCCATGGATAGGGAGGGATAAAGTTTGTCATCATTTTTCAGTGATTAGGGTTTGGTGTACAGTAGACCTACAAGGACTATTTTTACTGAGCTCTCCCTGCCTTTTGCTGCAAAAATAAATGACAAATACAATATGCAGTGATGCAGAATAAACTTTTTGGCGTCTGACACGGTGAGTGTGGTATCGATGCTCAGTGTGAGAGCCCATGTCCAGTCCAGCAGGTTGGAGATGAGCGTTCCCTATAGAGTAGCTGCTTCCAACCAGATTTTTAGTCTTTGGAGAGACTTGGACATATTCTCTCAGCATGCTAATGAATGTGTATATATCACCAGACTTTGCCAAGGTTAGTCTTATATGGCCCACCTCATACTCTTGAACTGGAGCTTGCAATTTATGGGGTCACCTCAGAGAGCCGTAGTTTTAGTTCCAAGATCACAATGGCATCTCACATGTGGCAGGTACTGAAAATAGTGTTTCGCTATATTTTCTTGTGCTCCCCTACTCACCTCCTCTCCATGAAATTAGGAAAAGGGATAGGTTATTTATGCAGTTTAGGGGGAGGTGGCAGGTTGTTCAAATGCATCTTTTTTCTTTCTTCCCTTTGTATTCGCACACTTTTCCCACCTGCTTTTTTTTCCAGTTCCTATTTCTAGTTAAAATGAACAATATTACTTGTTTTTCAAAACATTCTTTATATTCATTCCGTTAAATATTCCACAGCTATAGTTTTATATTCTGAAAGAAGTACATTTGAACTCTTCGGTATACTCATGCTGTTTCTTAGTCTGTTCAGGTTGCTATAGACTGAGTGACTTATAAACAACAGAAATTTATTTCTCATATATTTCTGGAGGCTGGAGATCCAAGATCCAAGGCATGGGCAGATTTGATGTCTGGTGAGGGCCCGCTTACTGGTTCATAGACAGCCTTGTGTCCTTACATGGTGAAAGGGGATAACTCTGGTCTCTTCAGCCCCTTTCAAGTGCACCAGTCTCATTTATGAGGGCTCCACCCTGATGACCTAATCACCTTCCAAAGGTCCCACCTCCAAACATCATCATATTGGGGATTAGGTTTCAACATATGATTTTGGGGAAGACACAAATATTCAGTCTATAGCATGCTGTTTCTTCAGTTAATGATATAGTCTACACTTTATCAGTACCGTGATGACTTTGACAGTGAAGTACATTCATTGTCATCTTTGGGGTATTGTATGGCATGTGTCATGATTTATGGGGATGAGCAAACCTGAAATAAAATGTATACCCTTTTCTTAATTGGTTAACAATACTAATAGTGTTCTAATTTGATAGTTATATATATAATATAAATCAGAGTTTGATAAAAGATGGCCTGCAGGCCAAATCCAGCCACTCCCATTCAGTTGTGCATTGTATATGGCTGCTTTCTCACTGTAGCCACAGAGTTGAGTTAGTTGCAAAAGCTGAAAATATTTACTGATCCCTTAGAAAAAATGTTCCTACCCTTTTGCGTTCCTGTTAATTATGTGCTGTGCTTAAAGGATACCCTTCAGTTCAACTTTTTCTGCCAGGCTACCTGAAATTGTCTCTACTTATTTGCAGAGCTAATTATATTATTATGTTGGTCATGAGAAATTTTTGACATGTATAATGTGCTATTCAAATTCATTGAAGTTTTTTCCCTAATTTGTCTGAGCACAGAAACAAACCTTAATGCAGCACATCCTACGCTGTGACTATGAGGCCTGTCGACAATATCTTATGAATCTTGAGCAAGCAGTTGTTTTAGAGCAGAATCTACAGATGCTACAGACATTTATCAGCCACAGATGTGATGGAAATCGAAATATTTTGCATGCTTGTGTATCAGTTTGCTTTCCAACCAGCAATAAGGAAACTAAAGAAGAAGAGGGTGAGATTAAGAACTATACCAAAGTCTTTAAAAGGAATTTTAGGCAATTTTGAAAATATAACAACTATTAAAGGAAAGAAAAATCACTAAAGAATTTATGTGTGCTTTTACTTTGTTTTGTAGAATCTAGGAATTTTGACATTCTCAGAAGGTAAAAATTCCTGTACTCTTAGGATGAGTATGTAACATAAGCAGATATTTTTATGAATGTTATTTTTGTTTTCTTGAGTTCTATTCTCTATGATATATACAAACTGTATGTATAATACTTAATGAGCTTTACTGATTTTATAATTGCAGATGACTTTATTACCCATGAGAATTATTTAGCAGATGAAGGCAAGTTATTGAAGCAACCTTTATCCTAATTTTCAGAATGTAGAGAGAAAAATAACCCAATGAGTTGTTAGATATTTTTAGAAAATTAAATAAGCTTTGTTTGCCATAAAGTTTTTAATTGGCTGAATGAAGGGGAAACTGAAAACCTAAAGTACAACTGTGTAATTCATAACGTTTTTTCTTATTTTGAATTCTGCCATTGATAATTCTGGTAGCCACATTTTTGAATAGTGGTTTGCAGGTTTCAGAGCTTAATCATTATCATTAAAAGAGTGTAAGTAGTATATAAACCAAGACTGAGTTACTGGTATGTGGGACTTTTTCTTTCTTGGTAGTAAAAGCTATATTTCATTCTACTATGAATAACCATATTTTTGACCTTTGGGGGATTGAAAAGTAAGGTAGAATAAAGAGATAATTCACATATTAAAGGTCATAGTTCAATCTAAAATGTTCATTGCTCTAAGGAAAAATTAAGCTATTAATTATCTCTAGTACGTGATTAGAGCACTAAAGAACATAGCAGTTAACATTTACTAGCCTGTACGTACTTAATCTCTTTAATTATTTTTAAAGTTTAAGTCGATCCTAATTTTTTCTCTTCTGTTTCAGAAGCAGAGCGCTCCGAAAGAAATACATTTGCTGAAAGGCTTTCTGCTGTTGAGGCCATTGCAAATGCAATATCAGTTGTTTCAAGTAATGGCCCAGGTAGTCGGGCTGGATCATCAAGTAGCCGAAGGTAATGTGATTTTTACCAGGAAAGTTTAGTTGGCGGAAACATATTCCAAGTACTTAAAGAAATGTATCTCCTACCTGTCATATGCATGACTTTGGTGGGTCCTTTCGCTTTTGTTCTTCCCAATAGCACCCCGGGAAAAACGTCTGATAATATCTACTTAGAGTTTAAGTGCAGAACAATAGGACCTAGAATGCTTCAAAAATTGGAGATAATTTAGACAAGCAGTTCAAACTGATTCTTTGAATGTGTTTTAAATTTATCATTCTTGTTTCCTAGGAAGTTACTTTCTTTAGTTGGAGAACACCTAATAACAATAATTGAAAAAACTTTAATCTTTTATTTTCAGATTGCTTGCTTAGGTCAATTTCTCAAATATCTTAATGATCTGGGAAGAAATGAAAGGCTGGTGTGTATTATGAACGTTTGATATTATAAATTTTCCAGCTTTCTGAGTTGTGGGATGGACAAACCTTTAACACATTGAAAATTACTAGGTGTTAGAAAATATGAAGAATATAAAGAATTCAGAATATAGTAGCTTTTCTGAAGAAAAAGCACATTTATATTAGACACGACACCCAAAATACTTGGATACTTGACAGATCATTAATGGAAGCACTGCTCACTGTGCTAATGTGATAGGTTGTAAAGTCTACTCAAAATGAAGACTCTTCTTTGCCTATTTTCTGTTTCATATTCAACTTTCCCTTTAAAATGATTCTTCTGAAATTGATACCAACTCAATAGCTTCTTAGGTTCAGAAACATCCTGAAGTGAGATTTATCAAAAATTATTTTTGGGTGGCCAAATTATAATTTAAAACAGTACAAAAATATTATGTAGACTACACAAAATGAAAATGATCACCAGCTTATTTGTTTAGGATTACACTAAGCAGACAAAGTGTTTGTCTGTAATCAAAGTATTTGTTTAAAATGGAGAGCAACTTAAATTCTTCATGAAGAAATTAGTGTTTGAACTATGTCAGGTATTTCATTTCCTCAGGGAAAATACAGGTGCAATTCCAAGTTGGACTCTGATATGGTTGGTCCAATGCCAGTGCTGCCATCTTTTTTTTCCTATAAGGATTATTTTGAAGGCAAAGACTAAAAGGAGCTTCAGGAGTGGGTGATGTGTTGCTCACAGAAATAATTTGCAGAGTAAGCTCCTTTGAGGCATTTGCCGAAGATTTCACTGCAGTGCTCTTACCCAGTTCAAACTCAGGGCTGCCGGTTGAACAGATGAAAGCACAGGAGTCTTATTATCCACGCCGGGCAGTAGGAAGTCCACAGACTCTGCTTCATTGAAGTGAAACCCTCCTCTAGCCTACAATGGATTTTCTAGGCGATGCCCCTTGATGAGTATGCAGGCTGGGATTCATGAGCTGTAAGCTCAAAACTGATGCAATTTCAATGTTGACTGGAGTACTGTTAAATGCCTTCAGATGATGATTTGACTCAGAAGTTTTGTTATGTGACTCAATAGTTCCTGAGTACAAAGGGCAGATTTAGTGGAAAGCTTGATTGATGCATCTGATTGCAGGTGTATGTACTCTAGAGATTGTTAATCTGGAAGACACATGACCTTCGCTTTTTTGTCACAGTGGTATGTTTGAACATGACTGGATTCTAAGGCTTCTGTAGCATGGATATAACGTGCTTACAAAGAGGAAATTACATCATCCTTGAATTCTTCCATATTGTCAGAAAATACGATGACTCCAGGCAAGCCTTTACGAAGAAATGTCAAAACTCTGAATCTTAGCAGCCAAGGTGGTATCTCCTCAGTGTTGTCCTCAGCCACTGAGGATACAGGTGAATCTTCATGAATTGTGTACAACATCTTGAAGAATAATTTTCTTTTTTTGTTTTTGTTTTTGTTTTTAAAGAATCTGTATGAGGAGCTGGGCATTGTACTTAAAAATGTTCCCAAGACCTAATGAAGAAAAGAGGTTAAGGACAATTTTTTTTAATGACAAGGAATGACTCCCTCATTTAATATTGAATTGACTACATCAGAACAACAAAGTTGGGAGTTTGCAAGTTCAAGATGAGACTATGGTCTCCATTTATCTTCATTTATTCTTAATCTACTCTAAGCTAGAGGTTGGAGAATAGCCCACATATGTTTTGTTTGGCCTGTAAAATGTTAATTTTTTTTTTCTTTAAAATTTGAATGCCTTTAGATGAGTATGTATGCCTCTAGTTTGCCATTACTCCCTACTTTTTATACCTGACTGCCCTTTTCTCAGTTTATCTTCCGGTCCCAGTAGGGATTGAATTTGTGACCCTGATAGAAGCATTCTTCTTGATAAGCCCAAAACATGCATTTATTTTCACGTTATTTGCAGTGTCTCCCAATTATTGTTGATTTCTCTCTCTCTCTGTGTTTTGAGTAAGACACATTTGGATACCTAGTATCTAAGTTGAGCTTAATTAAAATTATATAGGAGCATCACAGCATGAATAGTCACCTTGGTGTGCGCTGTTACTGGTAAGGAGCCTACCTTCTCTGTGGGCGATGTCTTTGGACAGGGCCGTGACCTCGACTGAAATAACCACTGTGCCCTGCTCCCTTCCATATTACAGAAACTCTTAAACTCAAGATTTCTAAGTTTGGAGAGAGAAAACATTGATACCATAAAAGAATTAACCATAGATGTTTCTTAATAGTGAATACTATAAGAGCTAATCCGTTATTTGAGACATTAAAATTTACTTTGCAGAGTCTTCCAAAGAATGTTTCTGTTCTCAAAGGTACATCATGCAAAAGCCTTATAAAATAGATGTGTTCCTGGAAGTAGCCTCTAAAAGAAGTTTTTGTAAATGCTTTAAATAAAAATTTCCTTATAAAATTGAAAATGTATTGCTATGGAAAAAACACATTTACTCTCAGAGTAAATAATCATCATAATTGAGATGCAGACATTAATAAATTTTTTTCTAAAACACTTATCTGTAGACATATAATGCTCACCTGGTAAGGTGTTAGGTCTTTCACATCAGAAATGTCATTATCTTTGGGATTAAACCTACACGGGAAAATAAAGTCCCTTATGTGTTGCCTGGCCCTTAAAATTGAACTTTTACTCTTTATTCATTTAGAAGCTCTAAAATTGTGGCTGAATTGAAGGGATTTGCCTTGCTTGCTCTCTCTTAATTGCTGTTAGTTCTTAATGTGTTAGTTTTGTAGCCTTTGTAAGCTTTTATTCAGAGGTACAGATTTTTGTATAGGCAGTTACCAGTTCCCCTAACAAGGTCTGTGTTTGTGATTATTTCTTTTTCTTTTTAGTGATGTGCACATCTGTGCAGTATATTTAAAAAAATTTTTGATAAAGCAGGAGAAACAAAATCACGCCCAGACATAAATCTAATAACACATTTTACAAGCTCCAATTTCATTCATTAATTTCCTTGGGATGCAAGTTGTACTGTAAAAAAAAAAAACCTTTTTTTTGTATAAAAAATAAATCTAAATTGGTCTTTGTTTTAAAACTACTTACTGTGTGGATATTAGTTCAGTTGCTTTTGAGATCATAGAAAAGGTATTTTAGTAGGCTAACAGTATTGGTTTTGTGCTAATCAGTATGTTCACTGATGTCTATCATTAAACTTAATTCTTACTGATTATAAATGGGATAGAACAAAATTTTTTTAATGTTCAGCTGTTCGTTTATCTTAACTGTATGAAAGATTATTTTCTACTCTTATTTCACTGCAACTTTTGTTCCCTGTGCTTAAGTTTGTGTGGGAGCTTAATATAGTGGTTTTAATGCTGAACTGGGTACTAGGAGCCCCCAGCTTCATTTCTATCCCTCGCTGACTTATTCTGTGATTCCAGAATTGGCATTTGTACTTCACTGCCCTTGCCTGGAGTACTTGTTTATAGAACAAACTTTGATCTCAGATGAGAAGTTCTGTGCACCTTTTCATTACATTTAGACATGGTAGTGAGTTCTGATTTTGTCCATGTTCTTCTAGTTTGAGATTACGAGAAATGATGAGGCGTTCGTTGAGAGCAGCTGGTTTGGGTAGACATGAAGCTGGAGCTTCATCCAGTGACCATCAGGATCCAGTTTCACCTCCCATAGCTCCCCCTAGTTGGGTTCCTGACCCTCCTGCAATGGATCCTGGTAAGATCTGTTATTTTATTTAGTTTTTAACAAAAAGATAAAGTCATGAAAGAAAAGGAATTGAGTGTTTTAATGAGATATTGAGAAATCTGAAGTATTTAAAAGTAGCATAATGAGTATTATAACTAATTTAGTTATAAAGATTTGGTTTAAGGGGTTAATAATTTAAAAATTGAAATTCTAGAAACTCTTGTTAGGTAACCCTCTTATATTGAAGTATATATTTCCATACCGGTAAGAAGCTACCTAGTGATACATCAAAATGTCAATAAATTGCCTAGTAGATTCCTTCTTTTATAGTTAAGTTTACATTTAAACTTCTATCCGATTTGACATTTGGCTTACACAGAAAAGCCTTAAGGCCAGCTAAGAGAACATGTTAGGGATATGTTGCCTATAATGATATACATCCCGCTGTTCTGTTTACTGAAAGATGGTGACATTGATTTTATCCTGGCCCCTGCTGTGGGATCTCTTACCACAGCAGCGACTGGCACCGGTCAAGGACCAAGCACCTCCACCATTCCAGGTGAGAATCTGTACTACTTTATCTGTTTAGGCATTTGGAAGATAAAAGAACACATTTTGGATATAGGTTTTACAGATCCACACTTTATCTCAAGGAGACTTCCCTTGGCTTGAAAGCATCTAATTCTCTAAATTTTTAATCTTCCACATGTCAGTGAAATTGCGGTGTGTATGTACATATATTTTATCAGTCGAGATTTGTAAAATGTGTTAATGTGTTTAAATTCTCTGTAATGAAGTTATTATTAACATAGAATATTTTCCTGGTGTTTTATTTAATAGATACTTGGTATATTATTCCAGAGTATTCTTTCACTCTGTCTTGTTTACTCTTATTTTGTTACCAAGTGGATCTGCTTCATTACAGGTCCTTCCACGGAGCCATCTGTAGTAGAATCCAAGGATCGAAAGGCCAATGCTCATTTTATATTAAAATTGCTATGTGACAGTGTAGTTCTTCAGCCCTATCTACGGGAACTCCTCTCCGCCAAGTAAGAAGTTTAATATACTTTTGATAAGAAAATTCAGCTTAGCTCTTTTTAAGTTAAGTTGATCTTGCAATGTATGGACAACAGTTATCTTAAGTAACTTTAAAAGAACTTAACCAGAATCTAGCACTGTATTGCCTCTGTTACTGAGCTCTCTTCAGTGAAAGAGAACTTCATGATAAAATGAATACAAAATGATTTTACGTTAGCATGATCTGAGCATGTATTTATATGTTAGAAAGATTATAGTGTTATTCTCAAATGTGGATCCATAAATTAGTTCTATCACTGTCACCTGACAAAATTTAAAAATTCTATAGATTCTTCCCCAATATCTTACACAGAAGTATGACTCAGTAGGTCTGGCATGCGGCCTGTTATCTGTATTTTAAGACTGTGATTCTGATGGTTTCTTGGGAAATCTTTTTGGCTTGCAGAATGCATCATCATGAGATTATGCAGAGTTTCTGATAAGTACTCTGCGGTAAATGCTCATTAACCATTAATAGGTTTTGTTTATCTTTCTTTACAGCCTCGTAGCAATAAACTTTGTATAAAAGTTAGCCACTGTCTGTGCCAAACTCTACTTGCATTAACTTTTCATTCTAGCAATAATCATCTGGAGTAGGTGAAATTGTCCCCATTTTGTATTTGAAGAAACGGGCTTAAAGGTTAGTTAACATGCCCAGGGTCATAAAACTAGATAGAGAGTGGCACAGCTGGAATTCCAACCCTAGCCTGTCTCTCGCTTCCAGATCTGCGATGCTCAGTCATCACCCTTATGTCACCTCCCTATATTTAAGTATAAGAAGTTGTTTTGAGTTTTTAATTTTGAGAGCAAGGGAGCTTTTATGTGTAAACCTTATTGACCTTAGGATGAAAATGACCCAGTTTATGAATTTATGATTACTTTAATGAAAGCCGCTTTACTAGTAATATGAGACATTGGATTGTAAATAAAGCTATTATTACAGAAGCAGCTTACCAATTTATTAGTGGTTTGAAGCTTAAATAAAAATCGTGTATATAGAAATATATACATACCTTTGTATTTTTATTTTCTCAGTTGTCATTTTTAATTTTCATTTATGTGTTTTTAGGCATATTATCTTTGTATAATTTCCTTTACACCATTTGGTATTGTCTAACAATTTGTCATATGTTCCTATTCTATTCATTTTTAATCCATTTTGCATTTCTAGAGTTAATTTCTATTACACTAGTCCTTTATTTTAGTTTTCTTGCAATGGTCGATCTCCCCATCTGAGAAAATATATAAAATATCTGGAAAACACTCAATATTCCATTGTTTTAATAAGCCGATATTATTGATAGCATCTTTGAAACAAACTAGAGGAGGGGCAAAGTTTTTTGCCTGACTTTTAGGTGATAACATTGAAATTCTCAGATTGATTCTTTTTCCTCTTGATACTATAATACAGAAAATTTCCTAGATGCTAATTAAATTCCCTAAGTAGTATATTTTGAAATTAATTAACTATAAAATGACTCAGTTAAGAAGTTTTTTACTTAACTGTGTTTGGCAATGTATAAAGTGCTAAGACAAAGTACGAGAGCAGCATTGTCTCATTTTGAGCACAGCGGTGATGGGTGGGTGTGTGTGTGTGTGTGTGTGTGTGTGTGTGTGTGTGTGTGTGTGTGATATCTAAAAAATGTATTCATTATTTTCAAATTAATGATCCTATCACCACTACCATCCCACCTATCCTCCAATTTCAGAAGTAGGTGGTTGGATTTTGCTTTTATAAGACAAAGAAAGTAAATTTAGATAAAATCCTTCTGGTTAGTAAAGATGCAGAGGATTTTTTTTATTCTCAACCATTTCTTACCTGAGGAGAGAAGTAGTATATGAGGTTGTTTTGATTGGTGGTTTTTAATTAAAAGTGTTTTTTAAAAGCTGAAAAACATTACAGTCTAGAATTAAACTTTATGTCTGCCTCCTAGTAGTAGCTCAGAAATAAATTGGGATATTAGGCTTGTGTAATATGTACATTAATTTGGGGTAGGAGGGACATGTGTGTTGGAGTAAACAGAGAGAGAAATGTGTTTATTTGTAGTAGCAGCTCTATGAAGTTGCAGTTTGATTAGAACCATGAGAAATAGGTTGGGAGAAGAGTGAGTGACAACATAGAAATGGAGAAATATAAATATTTCAAGAGACAGTGACTCATCCAGTTGGAAGTGGATGGTTAAAAGAACAGTAGCCAGTGAATCTGAAAAGTTAGGTTAAAGCCACTATTCTGGTCTCTATTTTTTGGGCTTGAATCCTCTGAATAATGGTTTTGTTTAGACTATAATAGTATCAGAGTGGGAGTTATAAGATAAATAATGTGATGGTGGTATAAAAAAGGATTAAAATAGGCAAGAGTAGAGATTAGAATTTAGGCTATGTTTTGTATGCCTGTGTATAGCCTGTAATATGTATGTTGCAATAAACGGAACTAATGAGTTGTTGAAGATGGAAAAGAAAGATTAGATGCAAAAGTAAAAATTCGACTTAGAAGAAAGACTTCATGAAGAATTCAAGTTTTTTGTCATAGTCGCTAGGGACAGTGATACTGTTGGCTGACATAGAGAAGTCAGAGAGCAGGTTTGAGGAGAAAGATGATTTTAGTGGTTAGATACGTTGAATGTGAGAAATCACTGGGAAATCCCAGGGAGAGTCATCAAGTAAGCAAATGTAGATGTTGGAAATGTGCTTTCATCCATAGAAGTGGCAGTTGCTGTGGTGGATGAGAGAGGGAAGTACAAATGGCTGAGGATGGAATTTTGGGAAACCCAGGAGGGAATACAAATTCAGTGAAGAATATTGAAGGCATGCATTTAAAAGCAAATACATTATAATAATAGCCAGCAGTTATTGAGTACATGCTATTTGGCAGGCATTGTACTAAAAGCTTTTTATGTAATAATTTCTTTAATTCTCATCACAATCGTATGAGATAGAGCGTGTACTAATCCCCACGTTTAGAAAGTATTTGTTTGACTCCAGAGCCTTTGCTGGTCTGTAGTGTCACTAAAGGCTAAGAAAGGGAGAACATAGTTTAGAGAGAGAAAGGTTCCACAGAGGCGGCTTGCTTTCTTAAATGAGATAATATGAGACTAGAAAATACTAGCAGTGATTTTTTTTTTTTTTTTGAGTGGTGGTACATTATTTAATAAAATATAACTAGTTTTTGTTTCATCATGAGCATGTATTTCTTAGTAAAGAAAAGTAATTGATAATTTTTTAATGTAAAT
>NW_011889003.1:573221-575230 GCF_000151845.1 Pteropus vampyrus | reverse complement strand
AAATTCAGTGAAGAATATTGAAGGCATGCATTTAAAAGCAAATACATTATAATAATAGCCAGCAGTTATTGAGTACATGCTATTTGGCAGGCATTGTACTAAAAGCTTTTTATGTAATAATTTCTTTAATTCTCATCACAATCGTATGAGATAGAGCGTGTACTAATCCCCACGTTTAGAAAGTATTTGTTTGACTCCAGAGCCTTTGCTGGTCTGTAGTGTCACTAAAGGCTAAGAAAGGGAGAACATAGTTTAGAGAGAGAAAGGTTCCACAGAGGCGGCTTGCTTTCTTAAATGAGATAATATGAGACTAGAAAATACTAGCAGTGATTTTTTTTTTTTTTGAGTGGTGGTACATTATTTAATAAAATATAACTAGTTTTTGTTTCATCATGAGCATGTATTTCTTAGTAAAGAAAAGTAATTGATAATTTTTTAATGTAAATTTCTCTCATTTTAGAGATGCAAGAGGGATGACCCCATTTATGTCAGCTGTAAGTGGCCGAGCTTATCCTGCTGCAATTACCATCTTAGAAACAGCCCAGAAAATTGCAAAAGGTAATTTATTTCAAGTCCTTAATGAGTCACTAATTTTTTAATTTGATTAGATTCTCTTCTATACACATAATACCATAATTATTCAAACCTAAGTTTTGTATATAGAAGTGACATAATTGATTAGAAACTATTGAGGTAATTCTTTTGTGTATGTGTATGTTTGTGTGTGTGTGTAAAATTCATGTGTTTATACTTTTTCAAGTGTATTATATCTTCTAACTTTCCACCAAAAGCAGCTGGTATAAGTTTTTAAAATTAAAAGAATTTCCATAATTTCCATAATGATTTATCCTTTGAAAATAAAAATTGATTACCAGTAGAACCTGTCAGTGGTTAAAAATGGTGGTAGCAATAAAATTTTATAGAAATTATAGGCTACATGTCTTATTGTTCTTCCTTCTGACTTGGAATAGAAAGCATTAAGGGATATCATTCCTGTCATTCATCCTTTAAAAGATTAAAGTAGTTGTTCTTTTAAAAATAATGGCTATAAATAATTGATGTGATTATCTAAACTTTGTTAAGTAGAACTAGAACTTGAATTTTAACTGCGTAATGCAGACTCGTGTGACTGATGTGTGGTGCATTTGTATTGTCCTCGTTCGTGGTTATGATATAATTACACTTTGCTTTACTTTGTGTCAGAATTGACTGGATTTCCTTACATGTTGACTTTGTATATCAATTTTCTTATTAATATATAGTAGTTTCTGATTTACACTGTGTAAATGTTAGAGCTTTTCCATTTGAGGAAAGTAGTGAATGGCTTTAAGTTCTTTTTTGATACATGAATTGCTGTGTTCTTAATCTTTTTAGCCGAAGTATCCTCGAGTGAAAAAGAAGAAGATGTATTTATGGGAATGGTTTGCCCATCAGGTACCAACCCTGATGACTCCCCTTTATATGTCTTATGTTGTAATGATACCTGCAGTTTTACATGGACGGGAGCGGAGCACATTAACCAGGTGAGTTATTTTACATTTCCCTATATTTATGCTATCTCCAAATTTGCTTTTTTCCCCTTTCACCATCATTAGTTATAGTTCTTAGCTTTCTTTTACTGAGTTATAAAATTCTCCAGAGAAAATTAATTTTTATTTCATTTCTAAATAAATGAGGCAAAGGAGTTAATTGTTAGATTAGTTATGGGATATCACGAAAATGAGAAATCTTCACTGGGTATTATAAATCTGATCCACAACTCTTAATATAGATTTTATAACTATAATACTTTTTTTTGAATGATGTAAATTATTTTTACCCTACTGGTAGTGTTTGATTTCCATTTGTCTAATGTTGTAAAATGTATATTCACTGTACCCATTTATTACTCTGTTTCCAGAGCACATTAATTTTGCTCTGCTATTATTGTGGATGAATTGTTTTAGAAACTACCAGAAATAATAATTATGGTGAGATGTACATGTCATTCTTTTTTAAAGTATACCCTT
>NW_011889003.1:561165-573171 GCF_000151845.1 Pteropus vampyrus | reverse complement strand
CTGTGTTCTTAATCTTTTTAGCCGAAGTATCCTCGAGTGAAAAAGAAGAAGATGTATTTATGGGAATGGTTTGCCCATCAGGTACCAACCCTGATGACTCCCCTTTATATGTCTTATGTTGTAATGATACCTGCAGTTTTACATGGACGGGAGCGGAGCACATTAACCAGGTGAGTTATTTTACATTTCCCTATATTTATGCTATCTCCAAATTTGCTTTTTTTCCCTTTCACCATCATTAGTTATAGTTCTTAGCTTTCTTTTACTGAGTTATAAAATTCTCCAGAGAAAATTAATTTTTATTTCATTTCTAAATAAATGAGGCAAAGGAGTTAATTGTTAGATTAGTTATGGGATATCACGAAAATGAGAAATCTTCACTGGGTATTATAAATCTGATCCACAACTCTTAATATAGATTTTATAACTATAATACATTTTTTTGAATGATGTAAATTATTTTTACCCTACTGGTAGTGTTTGATTTCCATTTGTCTAATGTTGTAAAATGTATATTCACTGTACCCATTTATTACTCTGTTTCCAGAGCACATTAATTTTGCTCTGCTATTATTGTGGATGAATTGTTTTAGAAACTACCAGAAATAATAATTATGGTGAGATGTACATGTCATTCTTTTTTAAAGTATACCCTTTTAATTTTAGGATATTTTTGAGTGTAGAACTTGTGGCTTGCTTGAGTCACTCTGTTGTTGTACGGAATGTGCAAGGGTTTGTCATAAAGGTCATGATTGCAAGTGAGTACAATTTAGTTTACTTTAATATTATAACCTTTAGATTCATATTGCTGCATTAAATAATCTATACCGGGTCATGTTTTAATTGTTTCATAATTCAGAAAGCATGAGGTTGCTCTCTTTAAAAAGCCAGTTTATGTATATAAAATATGGTTATTGATTTAAAGTGTACTTGAGATATTTGCTAGTTCTTTAAATAAAAGTAGGTTCATATGCAAAGGAATATGTGATTATACATTACGATTAGGATCAGATTAAATTTTTGAGATATATACCTATAGATTTTTTTTTTTTTTGGTATTCTCCAGCCAAAGTCTTAGGCCCCCTATAATAGAGTTTACTAGTGGGAAATCGCTATAGGCATTCAGAAAAATCATAGTGAATGTTTGGCCTGTGCCTCATTTATGTCTTAAACTAAATGTAATAACTTTTCAGTCCATCAGTAGAGTTGTCATGGCTAGTTTGTTTTCGCAGACCTAAGAAGCAATACAACACCCAGCACTAACATTTGCAGTGCCTCAGAGTCTCAGCAGGGACATCAGCTGTAACTGGTACAGTGTGTAATGTTATAGTTAATAGAGACTTGGTTTGTAGAAACCATCTATTGTGCTTTACCTAAGTAATTCTATAGGTCAAGTGAGAAATTTTTGTAGATGTTATATTGATACTTATTTATGATTTTTATTAAAAGAATTTTAGCTATGTTTGTCTTCCTATTTTAAACTTCTAAGGTGATAATCTTTTCACTGATTGCTGACTCAGTGTACTCATTGCGCTAGAAGCCCAGATGGTGGACAGGATAGTCCCTGTCCTGACGGAGTTGACAGTCTTGTCAGAAGACATATGCAAGAAACATCCACCCACAAGGGTTTGGGGGTTCATTAGATGCACATAAGAGGATCACTTAAACTGAACTGGAGCTGTGGGCAATTAGGGAAGGCATTCTAGAGGAAGTGATTACAGCCAAGTATTTATAAGATACCTCTTCTGAGAATTTTTCTTTGCTTTTATGAACTTCATAGCATTAAGTAATCCTTCTGGTTATGTATGCTTTAACAATTGTACTTTGTACTTAAAAATGAACAAGGGTTTGTTTGGTTTCCATGAATTATGCCTTCATAATTTAAATATAGACTTTTGTCTTTTTAAAATTTCAATTTTTGTACTTGCTTATGAATTCTTTCTAGACTCAAACGGACATCACCGACAGCCTATTGTGATTGTTGGGAGAAATGTAAATGTAAAACTCTAATTGCTGGACAGAAATCTGCTCGTCTTGATCTACTTTATCGCCTGCTCACTGCTACTAATCTGGTCACTCTGCCAAATAGCAGGCAAGTGGGGTTTTTAGGACATAAATTAGGTTGAAAAAGCACAGCACATCTTAATTACTTCCCCCAACAATGTTCTGTTTTGCAGGGGGGAGCACCTCTTACTATTTTTAGTGCAGACGGTTGCAAGGCAGACAGTAGAGCATTGCCAGTACAGGCCTCCTCGAATCCGGGAGGATCGTAACCGAAAAACAGCCAACCCTGAGGGTGAGTAAATTTCACAGTTATGACACATATGAAAAGCAGATTTTTTTGTCTTACCCACTGTTTCTTTTCTTTTTAGATTCGGATATGCCCGATCATGACTTAGAGCCCCCAAGGTTTGCGCAGCTTGCACTGGAGCGTGTTCTACAGGACTGGAATGCTTTGAAATCTATGATTATGTTTGGGTCACAGGAAAATAAAGACCCGTATGTATTCATTAAAATTTTTTTATATTTATGAATTTTTCATGTTAGTGTTGGAGATTATAGTACATTCTATGTTTCCTTCCCCATAAAGTCTCAGTGCCAGCAGTAGGATAGGCCATCTTTTGCCAGAAGAGCAAGTATACCTCAATCAGCAAAGCGGTACAATTCGGCTGGACTGTTTCACTCATTGCCTTATAGTCAAGTGTACAGCGGATATCTTGGTAAGTCCATTGAATGTCTGTTTACAAGCACATGAAAAGGATGTTTTTCTTACTTAGCTTCCCATAATTTTACTAATCCAAAATCCAAAGTACTCAAGCTCTAATTAAATAGTACATGAAGGGGAATGGAATTTTGAGTGTGATTCAAATGTCTCAGTTAACAGCAGAAGGTCCATCTTCCATTCTAAGTAAATTCCTAAAATATGTTAAAAGTACAACCGTATAAAAATGTATGGAGCAGTGTTCAAAATTAATAGTAACTGAATGCATACTTTTAGGTGCTCCTCTTTGCTGTGAAGTGAGAAAAGAATGTAAACCATAAAACCCAGTGCTGGTGAAGTTATGATAAAAAGAACATGCTTAGACACTGATCGGGTGGCATTGCATTTGCTACTGTTGTGAAAACAACTTGGCACTGTTGAGAGCCATAAAAATATCATTGCGCTCAGAACTTGTCATAAAGAAATAACTTATGATGTGAGAAAAAAAATCATGTCAGAATAATGTAAAATTAAAAAATGGAAATACTCTATGGATCCAATAATTGTGGACTATGGAGTCAAATTATAGCTCAACCACTTAGTAAAGCGTACTGCAATAATTTGAAAATAAAAGTTATTTTAAATAACTAAAAAAAAGGAAATGATGTGAAATTGGGTATTCTCTAATTAACATCTATATGATAGACCATGCATAGAAATGAAAGTAGAAAGTAATAATAATGGTTAAGTGACCATGGTTAAGGGATGGGATTACAAGTTTATTAATATAAATAGTTGAATCTACTTTGTTGATTCAGTAAGTCTCCTATAGTGAGTGAAACGTATTTTTCCTTTGATTTGATATATTTGGTATTGCTCTTATAAATATTAATTGGTATACATAGGACTATGAGACTAAAAAGAAATCAGATATTCGAGACCTAATATAGGTCAAGCACAGTGGTAGGCAAGTGGCAGTAATTATTCACTGACTTTGTAAAATGTTTTGGTTAAATTTGTTTTGAGATTTCTGTTAAATGTTAATGTTCAAAAAGTGTTAGAACTTTTTTATGACTGTCTAAACATCTTATGAGATGTCTCAACATTAATAGAGTGATTACAATTTTTTAAAGCTTCTAGATACTCTACTAGGCACACTAGTGAAAGAACTCCAAAACAAATACACACCTGGACGTAGGGAAGAAGCTATTGCTGTGACAATGAGGTTTTTGCGTTCAGTGGCAAGAGTTTTTGTCATTCTTAGTGTGGAAATGGCCTCATCCAAAAAGAAAAAGTAAGGCATCCTTTTTGGTTTTTGATTTTTATATTATTTTCCAGATTTTTTTTTCAATGAAAATGATAACATCATGTATATGAAAATATTCTTATATTTTCCTTTTTTGCTCTAGCAACTTTATTCCACAGCCAATTGGAAAATGCAAGCGTGTGTTCCAGGCACTGCTACCTTATGCCGTGGAAGAATTGTGCAATGTCGCAGAGTCGCTGATTGTTCCTGTCAGGATGGGGATTGCTCGCCCAACTGCACCTTTTACTCTGGCCAGTACCAGCATAGATGCCATGCAGGGCAGTGAAGAATTATTTTCAGTGGAACCACTGCCACCACGACCATCATCTGACCAGTCTAGCAGGTAAATTTCTCCCTAGTAATAGATACTGATTCTTTCTCTGACAGTGTCATGTTTGGCTTACTAAAACCTTTGCATAAGCACTCTGGTGGTGTACTTGATCATTTGTGTAACAAATGGTAAAGATTTTACTTTGTTTAGAACATGTGAAAGAACTTTAAAATTATACATGTGTCTACACATCTAAGCTAATAGACATATAGTGGGTTTTGTTTTTGTTTTGGAAAGGCACTGTTTATTATGCCAATAA
The DNA here is from genome assembly GCF_000151845.1 of Pteropus vampyrus. Taxonomy (NCBI): domain Eukaryota; kingdom Metazoa; phylum Chordata; class Mammalia; order Chiroptera; family Pteropodidae; genus Pteropus; species Pteropus vampyrus. The sequence goes on along the minus strand of NW_011889003.1, from coordinate 568,574 downwards.
AGAAATCTGATAACAAAAAGCTTACTTTAGACTACTGTAGACATCATTACTTTCTATTTTGTTTTACTTTAAATATAGCCTGTTGGAAGGTCAAGCTGAGGAATGAAAAGACATAACTTCCTGTCCAAAGGCTTGGGCTGCGGGGTTAGGGGGGCAGCTTATTGTATAATCAGGATGCTGCAATTTTAAAATATTCTCTACAACAGCCATATTATCTAAGATAGGGCTAAAACAACTCAAAAGGTTTCTAGTTATAAGATTGTTTATTCTTAAATCTCTTTCATCTTTTCCATTTATTTGATAATTGCTCTAACTAGACCATAAGCTTATTGAGTCAGATAAACTAAACGAATGTTCTGATGTCTTTTATTTAGCACAGTGCTTCTCAAACTTTAATACACATGCAAATCACTTAGGGATCTTATTAAAATGCAGAGGCTGATTTTTGAGGTCTGGGTGGGGGCTGAGATTCTCTGTTTCTTATAAACTGCCAGATAATGCCAATGCTGCTGGTTTAGGGGCCACACTTTTGAGTTGCAAGGCTCTAGGGATCTTTAACAGATACTTATTTTATTTGGTTTTCTCAAGTTACTACGTATAATGGTTTAATAAGGATCTTTAGCACCTAAAGACCCTTATTTCTGAACATCCGTGTGTTAATAAGGCTGGCCTGCTTTAGTATTTGGACAGTTCCAACGACTTCAGCCCTGCGTTTCATCTGGGTTGACGTTGAGTATCTACTCTCTCATTCTTACTACTCCATGTGCCAGTATGTGTGTCTTGACTTTTCCTTTATTGTCAAGTCTCATAGGATACCCTGGAATCTAAATCCAAGTTTGTCTATCAAAGTTCTCTGATAGTAGCCTTGTCACTGATAGACTTCCAGGTTTACATCAAGCTATATATTTTTAGACTTGCTAAATATACCCTATTATCCAAAGGTTCTGCTAGTAAAGTCTTCTTGGATTTCCTGTGCTGCTTCTGATTCTGAGGAACCTCCCTCAGTTGTTAAAGTGGTATTAACTTGTGAATTCTTTGTACACTTGGCTTAATTCGAGAACAGAAAAATTGTTTATGCATTCAGAGTTTGGGATCATCTCATTTCTAGAGAGTGTCCATGAGCCTGCTCCCTACAGAATTTCAAGATTTCGTCACCTTGCCCAGCTTCTTAGTCTCTTTATTAATATTGTGCACTCTTAAGTTCTCCTTTTTACTCCATTCCCCTTGGTTTATTCTTGGGCTAATCTCTCATGTCTTCCCAGGAGATCTCATTTGAATAAACAGATAGCAGTGTTAATGTTCCCTACAACTTTGATATAAAGTAGAAGTCTTTGTTTATACTCTAGTACAACCACTCCTTCTGTCGGGTATATTTTGACCAGTGTTCTAAGCATGTTTTAAATAAAAAGTACACACTTGACCAGTTTCTGGGATTTCTCTTGTGTTCGATGGTAGATGGTATTTATCACTCTACTGAGTATATATTCTTAAGTTTAGTAGTTTTCCTTTTTCTGGTGCTTCCCTCCACCTCTTTAAAACTCATATGTCCTTGTTAATAAATCTGTGTCTGCTCTATCTCCATGCCTCATATAACTGTTATTGAAATTTTACTATAAACTTGGAACTTTCCTAAGCATTCTAGATGCATTATCTGTTTTAATCTTCCCAATAACTCAAAGATACCACTATCTAATTTTAAAAGTGAGGAAACTGAGGCTCAGAGAAGTTAGGTAGCTTGTCCTAGGTCACACAGCTCTTAAAGTTTAGAGATAGTTAAAATAATTCTAGACAGATATTTTCCTTTTTTCCTGTTATATTAGGCATAGTATTAAATAGCAGAGTAGGGAGAAAAACTACTGTTTGGCTCTTATTGGTAGTGTCGTGGCATTGGATTAACCAACACTGACGCCCACCCTACTTCATAGAGCAAACTGTGGTCCTAAACGCTGATGAGTGCAGGCTTGTAGTTAGAAGCTATCTGAAAAGACTTTTTTTTTTTCCTCTCTCCTCCCAGTCATGGCTGATAGGAAGTCTTTTGAAAACTCTTGCCCTTTCATGATTTATGTTTGGCTTCGTGCATTTGAAGGGGACAGAAGAGAGGATTTCTATCTTGCTTAGACCCCGGATTGTCTCCTGTGAAATCTATGGCTCCTTGAATCCCTTCTAGCCCAAGAGACACATTTATTTGAAGGCAGAGTGTCTCAGTCGATGACTCTTCATGTGTAACTGGTTTGATTTCTTGTTTCTCAGAGAAGCTGAGGTGAGGAAAGAACACTAACAGTGTAAACACTTTAACTTGAACTTCTTTTAGACTGCAGTTTTAAAATCTAAATAAAGAATAATAGTTAGGTCCCAGTGTTATTTAGCAGCCACCTGCATTTTCAGCTGCACTCTCTGGTTCTCCCTTTTATAATGGGGCATCTGTCCTTTCTTGGCTCTTTGCAAGTCTGATTTTTAGGGTATTGAAACTCTTTTGCCACCCCACCTTTCGTTACAATTCTATTTTAAAATGACACTTTTGAACTCATGATCCCCCCCCCACACACATCAACAAGTCAGTGTTTAATAAGCTGATGCAAGGTAGGGTATGTCAGGTCTCTGCAGGAGTAGATCACTGTGGTAAGCACACTTTCGTTAATGGATGAATGCTGCTATCGGAGCCTTTGGAAGTTAAGGACTGCTGGTGCTAAAAGCCGTGGGAAAGGGAAAACCTTCCCTGTAAACATTTCAGTGGGAAGGACTCATAAAAGTATGGATGTTCATTAACACAGATTCGAAATGACCTACTAAAAAGTAAAAGCAGTTCTGAGATTTATAAGTTAAATCTTTATGGTAAAGTAATTTCTCTGGGGTTCATATTTTCTGAGAGACTATAAATTAGTTGTTATTAGTTTCCAAGAACTTTTAGGTCATTTTTAAAATAGCATCCTAGCAAGTGAATCACATGGAATAACACTTGAGAAACACAGAGGTCAGTGCTGTGTGCTGGGTGTGGCAGCAGTGCGCTCCTAACCTCTGGACTCCTTACAGCCCCAGCCAGGCCCAGTCGTCCTACATCATCCGGAACCCACAGCAGAGGCGCATCAGCCAGTCACAGCCTGTTCGGGGCAGAGACGAAGAACAGGATGACATTGTTTCAGCAGATGTGGAAGAGGTGGTTTTAACCGTTTGAATTGTGGTAGATGAGAGGCTTTTATTTGGGCGGGAAGTGGGAGGAAGTAGTCACTAGAAGTTTTATTAATAGTAGCTTACCTACTGTTAAATACATTTGTTTCCAGCTCTTAGATTTTTGTTATATGTTCTCTTTTGTGGTTATACATCTTAAGAATATTTTAGTAATCCTGGATTTACTGGGTAATAGGAAATTAGAAACAACCTTGTTTTTAAGCGTTAATAGAAAAGATATTCTCAATGTTAAAAACGGTTTTAGTAGTTTTGTACGTTGTATTTGAAGGTAGAGAGAATACTGCATATTTATTAGGTAAATTTTATAATTGCAGAAGTTGAAAGAAACTCTCCGCAGTTATAATTGTAAGGTCTGGTATTTAGACAATAATCACAAACTTTGGAATATGGCAACATAATTTTTGATAGCAGATTGTCACTAACAAATGAAAATTTTCAAAACTACTTCGTGTTCAAGTCCTTGTTTAGGGGTCCTTGTTACTAATTGCTGTGGGGGAACATTGGTAGAGATGTGGGTTTATTGTGTACTTTGTCTACAAATAAGATTCTGGGTTTAGGTTGAGGTGGTGGAGGGTGTGGCTGGTGAAGAGGATCATCATGATGAGCAGGAAGAACACGGGGAAGAAAATGCCGAGGCCGAGGGACAACACGATGAGCATGATGAAGACGGTATGCAGGTTATTTGAGAAATTATTCAATAAGAGCAAATCATGTACTTTTAAAGAGATCTTAATACAGAGGAAAGCCTCATTTGATGTATAGTGAAATAAATGTTCAACACATAATCTGCCAAGGGATTCTGTAGCATCTGTTTCAGAATTTTAAGAGGTAGTATATACATATAAATATGCTTATATAATTTATCCTCTTCTCCCTTTACCTTTTGGTTTAAATAACTTTCTTTTTTTAAAAAAGACTTTTAAAAATTAAAATAATTGTAACCATATCATGAAACCTTTGGAAGTCAGAGAAAAGGAAAACAAGTGATGCATAATCCCACCCAGACACTAACAGTTTGTATGATTTTTTATTCCTCCCCTGTACTGCTGCATCCCATGCATGTCTTTTAGATATTATATATGTGATTTTTGTAACTTTCTTTTTTCACTTATGATAATCATTTTGGCCTTTTTGCTACACATCATCTTAACCATTCTCATCAGTAGCCATAGATATGTTTGAGAATCAGCTTTTTGCAGTACAACTGACAGAATAAATTGCACATGTTTCACATTTATAATTTTATATGTTTTCACATGTATATATACTGTGGAATATAAAGGATAGATTTTTTTAACTTCCTTCCCTTTTTGGAAGCCCAGTATGTGAAACAGATGCAAGTGATATAGTGGACCTAGCCCGGAGCTCTGCCCACTGGCTGAAGTCTTCCTGCTCAACGCTTTGTATATAAGGCTCTGCAGGGTTGATTTGAATTGATGTGTAATCTACTGAGTACCGTAATTTACCTAGTCATTCTTTTCCTCCTAAGCAGGCTGTTATGCTTATGATAGTAGTTATCACTTTTCTGCCCTTCCCCCACCCTGCCCCCTCTTCTTAGTTTCCACCCTTACGATATTCTGGCTTATCAGACCCTGACTTGATCCACAGTGAGTTTGTATTTCTCTTCTTTAAATATATTTGCTAGGTAGTGACATGGAACTGGACTTGTTAGCAGCTGCTGAAACTGAAAGTGACAGTGAAAGTAACCATAGCAACCAAGATAATGCTAGTGGGCGCAGAAGTGTTGTCACAGCAGCAACTGCTGGCTCAGAAGCAGGTATATTACCTTATTCTAGCAACGTTCTTGCTTATACTAAGGCTATATGTGTATTTAGCATAATTTGTTAAACTGTACTCAGTATGATATGCACAGGGGTGACTAAGCCTTTTGTAATTTCAACCTTATTCCCTATAGATGTCAGTAAAGAAGACATTATTTTAATGACTTTTTGCTTTTGTTTTTTAAATGATGGATTAGTTTTAGGGTTCATTTAAAGGGTTATTTTCTAATTAAACCATTTTAATGATGGGTTTTGTGGACTGTTAAATACAGCCTACATTCTGTTTAATATGTATACACTGTAGTTTTAAATGCCGACAAACTCACAATGGTTTTGGTTTTAAAAACAAAAAATTTAGGTGCAAGCAGTGTTCCTGCCTTCTTTTCTGAAGATGATTCGCAATCAAATGATTCAAGTGATTCTGATAGCAGCAGTAGTCAGAGTGACGACATAGAACAGGAGACCTTTATGCTCGATGAGCCTTTAGAGAGAACCACGAATAGCTCCCATGCCAATGGTGCTGCCCAAGCTCCCCGTTCCATGCAGTGGGCTGTGCGCAACACCCAGCATCAGCGGGCAGCCAGCACAGCCCCTTCCAGCACATCCACGCCAGCAGGCAAGTCTGAAACTTGGTATTCTTACGAATGCTTATCAAATAGGGTTGTTTTTTTTTTTTTAAGTTATACATTTTCTTCTAGAGAACAAATTAAATAGTTTCATAATAGTTCTTTATGTTTTTGCTGAGTTCAAATACAAAAATTATTTACATATGCTTATAGCAGGATATCTCAATCTGCATACCATTGCTACTTTGGGCTAAATCATTCTTTATTTGTGCATTGCATCTTCATGACCTCTGCCTTCTAGATGCCAGCAGCACCCCCCCACCCCGGTGTGACAACCAAAAATATTTGCAGACATTGTCAAATATCCCCCCTTTGCAGGGACAATAGCAAAAGTGCCTCTGGCTGTGGACATGATAGCAGTTCTTGTTCCCATCATCATCCCCTTCCCTAAATTAGTGTGGCTTAAGAAGTTTTTTGCTCAGTTAGCATATTTGCTAATGCAATTGATCTTTTGGCTTACTTAAATATATACAGTGCTAGAAAAACTCAGTTAGCAACTGACATGAGCTTATTGTGTTTGTCCTTTTTTCCTTGTAGCAAGTTCAGCGGGTTTGATTTATATCGACCCTTCAAACTTACGCCGGAGTGGTACCATCAGCACGAGTGCTGCAGCTGCAGCAGCTGCGTTGGAAGCTAGCAATGCCAGCAGCTACTTAACATCTGCAAGCAGTTTAGCCAGGGCCTACAGCATTGTCATCAGACAAATCTCAGACTTGATGGGCCTTATTCCTAAGTATAATCACCTAGTATACTCGCAGATTCCAGCAGCTGTGAAATTGACTTACCAAGATGCAGTAAACTTACAGGTATGAAACCAGTGAAAAGTTACTCATTCAAATTTATTTTTTGGCTGGCAATTATGGGAATTAATGTTACCAATATTAATTGTGTACATAATACTACTACAGTAAGTCTTCACCTAATTAATATAGACAAGAGTTAAGCTCCTACAGCATCTCTTCAGCAAAATGATGTTATTTGAGGACGTGCTATATATAGAATTTAATTTTATTTGGGTAGTTTTAACTATTTTAGTTTGGTTTTCACAGTTTTAACTATTTTAGTTTGGTCTTCATAGAACTATGTAGAAGAAAAGCTTATTCCCACTTGGAACTGGATGGTCAGTATTATGGATTCTACTGAAGCTCAATTACGTTATGGTTCTGCATTAGCATCTGCTGGTGACCCGGGACATCCAAATCATCCTCTTCACGCTTCTCAGAATTCAGCACGAAGAGAAAGGATGACTGCACGAGAAGAGGCTAGTTTACGAACCCTTGAAGGCAGACGGTATGAAAGTCTTCATTTACACTTGTATGTTGAGACAGAACTTATATTGTAGAAAGTTAGAACTTTTTTACATAAGACTTCACTGTGTCATGAAGGAGGAAGTGCCTTGCATTACTTATTTTTAAATTGTGTAGATGAAGCAAAACAAATGAGTTATAATACAAGCTATGTTTTAAAAAATTCATTTGTATTGTAGGAATCTGATACTAAATATTTTTTATTTTTGAAGTAGTTAGTCTCCATCCTTCTCTTCTTATCCCCAAGGCCTTCCTCCCTCTCCCTTGAAAGGCATATATTCATGGAAAGACTTATTTTGACCATGATTATATAAATATGATGTACTTTGTACTTGGTAAGGGGGGGAGTCTGTGTCAGAGCTGCTCTTTGGTTTCTCGGTTTTCATTTTCTACCTTCCCCAGCCTGCTGAATCATAATTAAAGAATATTTCTTTGTGGATTCATTGTATTCCTTCTATTTAATTATAAAGTAACCTTTTCAGGACTAGGAATGAGCCCAAACATTGATC